>NC_061510.1:48532824-48646676 GCF_022539505.1 Lolium rigidum | reverse complement strand
CCCTTCCTAGGACTAATACATACTTGTGATTAAACCCCTTGCAAGCATCCGCAAATACAAGAAAGTAATTAAGATAAATCTAACCACAGCCTTAAACTCTGAGATCCTTCTATCCCTCATGCATCGATATACCAATGGGGGTTCGAGTTGCTGTCACTCCGGCAACCCCACAATTAGAAAACGAATACAAGATGCATTCCCCTAGGCCCATAAAGGTGAAGTATCATGTAGTCGACGTTCACATGACACCACTAGAAGAATAACACCACAACTTAAATATCAAACCATTAAATATTACTCAACATAGCTCACTACTAACATTTAGACTTCACCCATGTTCTCAAGAACTAAACGAACTACTCACAAGACATCATATGGAACATGATCAGAGGTGATATGATGATGGATAACAATCTGAACATAAACCTTGATTCAACGGTTTTACTCAATAGCATCAATAACAAGGAGTAATTAACACCGGGAGAGTTTCCCCTATGAAATAATCAAGATTCAACCCTAGATATTACAGCGGAGACGAGGTGCAGCGGTGGAGATGACGGTGTCGGTGGTGGAGATGATGATGATCCCAATGAAGTCCAGCTCGATGACGGTGACGATGGCGACGATTTCCCCCTCCATATTTCTGCCCGCCGGAGAGCTCTTTTCTCTCTGGTGTTTTTCCGCCTCGAAGAGGCGGCGCTGACTATCCTCGATGCCCCCCTGCACCTTAGGGTTTTCGGGAGATGAAGTACGCGAAAGGGCGATGGCCGAGGGGGTCATGGGCCCCCTCCCCACGTGGCGGCGCGCCGGCCTTGGTGGCCGCGCCAGCCTATGGGGAGGGCCCATGGCAGCCCTCCTCGGCTCCCCTTTTGGCTGGCTCCGTCATTTGGAAAAATAGGAGCTTCGGTATATTTTTGTCAATTGTTGATCTTCAGAAATATTGTATCCTGACGGTGCTTTTTCCAGCAGAATTCTGACTCCGGTGAGTGATTCTCCAATAATCATGAAACATGCAAAATAGGTGAAATAACATAAGTATCATCTCTAAATATGAAATATATCAATGAATAACAGTAAATTATGATATAAAATAGTGATGCAAAATGGACGTATCACTTGTCACTAGGGCCCGAGTGCCATGATTTCAGATCTGAATATGTTATTGATTCATGATGATATTCATTGTTTTATGATCTTACCTGCAAGTTGTATACACATATTGCTGTCCGGAACCCGAGGCCCCAAAGTGACGAAATTGGGACAACCGGAGGGGAAGGCTGTGATATGAGGATCACATGTGTTCACGGAGTGTTAATGCTTTGCTCCGGTACTCTATTAAAAGGAGTACCTTAATTACCAGTAGTTTCCCTAGAGGCCCGGCTGCCACCAGCTGGTAGGACAAAAGATGTTGTGCAAGTTTCTCATTGCGAGCACGTACGACTATATACGGAACACATGCCTATGGTTGTTTAGTACTTGGATACTGTTTTATTATTATCTGCAAATGCCTAGTCTTGATTATTACATGAGTTATCTTATCCATGCAGCGTCCGTTCATCCATCCCTGTGCCTACAGTATTTTAATCCTGCTGTTTACTAAAATCACTACTGCTGTCTTTATTACACTGCTGCTTATATTTCACCACTCATTATCGCCATAAAGCTGTTGCTATCGATAAACTATTGCGAGCAAGTCTGTTTCCAGGTGCAGCTGAATTGACAACTCCGCTGTTAAGCCTTACAAATATTCTTTGGCTCCCCTTGTGTCGAATCAATAAATTGGGTTTTACTTCCCTCGAAGACTGTTGCGATCTCCTATACTTGTGTCTCATCAAGCATATTAGTAATATCATGCTTTAAGCTTGCCGTCCATTTGGTGATAATGGACACATGAATATGTGCATTAATGAAATAATCCCATAGTGGTCTATGAGAGAGCAAACAGTGAGTCTTCAAGAAACAACAATGATCAAGTGAAGCATTCCGTCTTGAATGAAATATAAAGCATTGTCATGAAGGTAAAGGAGGATACGCAAGACAAATGTATGACCTCACTAGGTTTTATTTTAACTGGTCTCATGATGGTTGTATATGATAGATAGCCGCACTATCAAGAGGGTCTTTCAGTTGGATAACTTGATCACATCGTCTTAGGGAGCTTAATTCTTTGCATACTTGTCACCCCTTATTCTTGTTTCTTCCTGGTGTTTCTCCGTATGAGGTTCTTAAGATTTTTGCTAGCTTTTCAACAACCCCAGTTCATCGAAAACAAAATTTGTATGCATCTTCTATCGCATTTTCGAGTTTGTACATATTTACCGATTCTTCGGGTAGAAAGGTTTCACCTTTAAATTCCTGGTAAACTATCATTTGCTGGTTCCCAATATTTCCACAGTTTGTTTGGTTCTATTCGTCATTTTTTCAACAAAATTACTTTCATCCTAATCGAAGTTCGAGAGAATAGTTTAGTCCTTTGATAAACCTGTATTTTGAAGGGGCTCTACGAAATCGGCATGCAAACCGGCGCAGCCTGGCTCACCTCCGAACCAGACCGACGGCCACCAGATTTTCTGGTATATGCTGGACAGCTATACTGAGCGCTGTTTCGGCACCAGTCCGATGTAGGAACCAGCTGGAAACTGGCATGCCAAACCAAATTGACGTGGACTTCAGTCCGCCGAAATAGGCCAGCCCATCCTCGTGTGTCGTGCCCATTCCGGTCCGCCAGTCTGCGCCGGACTGTCTAGCCTTTCTCCTTGAGGAGGTAAGGTCAGCCATTCAACTCTCTTTCTCATACTCCATTGTTGAACCTTGAAAAACTTGCTTCATCCGCCTTCCCTCTTATGATTCTTGCATCTCTTTGAGGGTTTTGAAAGAGAATATCTAAATCTACAATCTCCATCAATCAGTTCCTCCTCTAAGTGAGGGGAACCAATTACATCTAGATCTTGGAGTTAATTGTCGCCTTCCACCTTTGTTCCGCCTCTCTAATTCATCCATAGAACTTGTTGCTTTAGTGAGATTTGAGTTTGAAGGATTTGAACACTCGTGTTTTTTTCCTTTCCATATGTGTGCGCATAGTGTCGAGATCTCCATTACCGTGAGCTTGTTACTCTTGGAGGGTGAACTCCTAGTTGGCTTGGCGGTTGGTGCTCCGGTGATCTCTTCGTGGAAGATCGTGAAGAGGCCCAGGATTCTCCTTCGTGGAGCTTATGAAGTTTTTGTGGAGCTTGCCATCTCCGGAGCGGAGGAAAATCTAGCTATAAGAAAAGGGCCTTTGTCATTCATGGAATTGGCTTGGAGAAGGTGAGCCTTCATGCCGTTCGGGAGACATTCGTGGTAGTCCACATCTCTCCAACATGACATACCTTACTTTGTGTAAGGGAACATGGAAATACATCTTCGTCGCCACGTGCACAGGTTATCTTTATACCCGTGTTAACTTCCTTGTGATAGCCATCGTGTTTGAAGTACTTATATCTTGCTTATCACTTGTTGTCTATATATCTTGTGCATGTCTTGCTTAGCTTAACTTTTTGTTGGCGCATATTTGTTGAGCCTAACTTATTTAGGTTTTGTGCTTGTAAAGTAACGTTAGTTTAATTCTGCATTCTTACAAACGCCTATTCATCCATGTATGCGACATCTCATACTTTCAAGAAGCTCCCATTAGTCATTCCATTCTTAGTGCATCAGTCGGAGGCTAGGCCTTCAATGACGTATGGGTGGCCCTCGAAGTCCCTTGACCTAGAAGTCATGATACTACTGCTCAATATTCAAATGAATTCATTGATAACGTGAATGGGTCAAAGATGTGCCATCCATTAATGGTGAAAGGATATGAGAAAACTATAGAAGAAATTCCATTGGAGATGTTAAAATCACAACGAGCAAAAATGAAGAAGTAGGTCAAAACAATACGGGGCAACACAAAGATTTTAACGTGAAAACCCCCTCTAACAAGGATAAGAAAAAACTACAGGTGCCAGCCAACAAAACTTTGTTATAGTGGGAGAGTTTACACAGTGTCAGGATTTCACAAATTCAACTTATCCCGTTCCACGGCTTACAAATAGAAATATATAACGGTGGTAACCTAGGTTAATGACGATCCATACAGCGGGTGCCCCCCTGCACCCCTACCCTTCCCTAGCAGGACATGACATTAATCTTTATGTGAAATTTGAATACAAATATAACATGAGATACAAACTTATTTTCTGACCATCGAAGCATACTTGCCGAGGTTTGAAATCTCTGACTGATCAATAAAGTCGAGGCTTTTTATGGTACATTTTACTAGTTCTAGGAGAGAGTAGTATTGACTTATCTCTCCGCAAGTTTATTTGGTGCAGGGTACAATCCCTTTATGAAAGTAAATCGCTTGCTTTGGTCGTGCTTTTGCTAGCCCATTTGGCTAGAGGTATTTAGAGCATCTCCGCTCAATCCTCCTAAAGCATGCTCCCTTAAAAGACATCCAGTTGGAATTTTAAAATACGTTTTAGGATTGGCAAACCCGTTTTCTTTCGCCAGCACTCCCAGGCTGAACCCAACCCATGGGGAGTCTAGCGGGAGCGCTAGCAGAGGCGGACGCAACGGCCGTATAAGCCAACCCCACCTGGTAGTGTATGAAGAGCATCGTGCTCATGGAATCGTTTCAGATTCCATCGTAATGGCGCATGCCGCCGTGCAGGTGGACCGTCGCGTCCCATCATCTTCCTGTTATTTCTTCCTGCCATTTCTCGCCTATATGTACCCCTCCCACCGCTTCCGCACCGCATCAACCCAAACCAGCCAACCCGCCCCGCCGCAGAATATCCAAGGCTCCTCCACAGCCCCACCACCTACTCCATGCTTGGTCGGAACATCGGCTCGGCAGCAGCAACGGCACCGCAGCCCGTGGCAGCACCGTTGAACGAGCCCGTGGCCCCGACAACGAAGTGGAGCTGCCAGATTTCTACTTCGACGGCTCCTCCGACGATTCCGAGTTCGACGAGTGGAATGAGGTGTTCATCGTAGACACGGAGGCCAAGGCAGCGAACGAGGCGGCGTGATTGTGCTTATCGTAACGCCGACTTCACACTATTGGGAACCCCAAGAGGAAGGTATGATGAGCATAGTAGCAAGTTTTCCCTCAGTAAGAAACTAAGGTTTAATCGACCAGTAGGAGAAAGACGTGACTTCTGAAGGTGTTGCTGGCTGACTAGTGGCAGGACGCACTAGCGGCGTCAGCAACAACGTGGAACCTACACACAACACAACCAAAATATTTTGCCCCAACTTGTAGTGAGGTTTTCAATCTCACCGGTTTGCTGAACACAAAGGATTAGACGTATCGAGTGGAAAGAGATGTTTGCAGAAAGTAAACAGAACAAGATTGCAGTTGAATTTATCAGTAAAGGAAATAGGACCGGGGTCCACAGTTCACTAGAGGTGTCTCTCCATAAAGAATAGTATGTTGGGTGAACAAATTACAACTGGGCAATTGATAGAATATCGATCAATGCATGACAAGGTGATTACTATGAAATTTGATATGGGCATTACAACTTAATACATAGACCGTAATCCAACTGCGTCTATGAGTAATAATCCATCTTCAGGTTAGCGTCCGCATCCCTTCCAGTATTAAGTTGCAAGCAAACAAACTATCGCACTAAGAAATATGTGTAAAGTAAATAATAGAATTACCCTCGGATAAAACATTGTTGTTTTCCCCCTAGTAGCAACAGCACATCTACAATCTTATAAGTTATAAAGTTACTCTCCCAAAAAACTAGAGGCATGAACTTACTATCGAGCATAAATACCCCCTCTTAGAGTCACAAGTGTCCACTTGGCCAGAGTTTCTACTAGCAACGGAGAGCATGCAAGATCAAAAATAACATATGACATGAATATATAATCAGTCTCAACATAGTATACAATATTCATCGGATCCCAGCAAACCAAACATATCAGATTACATAAAGATGATCTTGATCATGTAGGGCAGCTCACAAGATCGATACATGAAGCACAAAGTGGAGAAGACAACCATCTAGCTACTGCTATGGACTCATAGTCCAGGGATGAACTACTCACGCATCACTTCGAAGGCGGGCATGGCGATGTAGATGCCTCCGGCGATGATTTCCCCCTCCGGCAGGGTGCCGAGAAGAGCTTCAGAACCCCCCGTTATGGGTTCTGCGATGGCGGCCGCGATGGAACTTTTTGTGGATGGAGGCTTGGGTATCCAGGGTTTTCCCGAGAAGATGTATAAATAGACGGAGGATTTAGGTCGGTGGGACGCCTGGTGGGCCCAGACCTACCCTAGGCGCGTGCCAGGTCCAGGTCGCGCCTAGGGATGGTCTGGCCGCCCTGTGGCATCTTGTTAATAGGTTAGTGCCAGAAATCATGTAAAAGTGCAACAAAGTGTAAACAAAACATATATGAATTGGTGTAAAACAAGCATGGATCATCAAAAATTATAGATACATTTGAGACGTATCACGATGCAGTGGGGCGCTGAGGAGCATTTCCAAGGTAACCCAGAGTAGGCGTTGTTAGGCTTCATGCACTAGCCACTTAAACCAAAAGTCCGAACTGATGGAAAGGGCTAGACAATCTACTTATACACTTCACAACACCCCCACTCGCGTGTGACGGGAGAAGAGAAAGTCAACACGTGAAAGAAGAAGAGCACACCGAAACAGAGCATCAGCGGTGGCTAAAGAGGAGGGCAACAACAATTTTTAGGCTTAATTGCGAAAACCATGAGAAAGCCAGGATTTGAACTTGAGACCTGGGGCTCTGATACCATGTTAGGCTTCATGCACTAGCCACTTAAACCAAAAGTCCGAACTGATGGAAAGGGCTAGACAATCTACTTATACACTTCACAACAGGCGTAACACGCGGGGATCATGGCTTCCTTCAGCGCACAACGCTATTGGAGGATTCGGGAGCAAGTGCTCGAGGAGACCAACGATGCCAACTTCGACCATGCTGTGCAGATCTCGAGCGAGCGGGCGGCCACAAAGGAGGCTGGCCGCCTTCTTATTGTGGCCGAGCGGCAGAGGCTGCTTGAGCTTAACGCTCAGCACCAGGCCGAGGCGGCCGCCTGCGAGAGTGCGGCTCGCCCTGAATGCAGAGGCTAAGGCGGTGATAACTTCGCAAAGCAAGGGTGGTGTGGTGGGCATTCAAGCATTAAAGAGGAAGAACAACGGCGAGGCAGACCCACACGCGTCCCAACCGAAGGCCAATAGACTAGGGTTATTACCTTTTATTTTTTACTTCAAGTATGAAGACTTTCACTGAATGCCATTTGAAATTCGCCTTGTTATTCGTATTTTATCGCATTTTGAATTTGCTTTCGGGTGGAGGGCCGGGGAGGCAGCTGAAAAACATAGGCCGTAGGCCCCATGTAAATCGGCCCGCTGACGTCTCCCATATGGCTTTATCCGGAAACTTCTCATTAGCGCCATATTGAACCTGGGTGTCTCGGACTCTCGGATGGGAGGCTGGTGCACAACCAATAGGCTGGTCTTGTGATGTCGATTTGTTAGTGCCAGATTTCTTCTATTATTTTCAGAAGGGAGATTTATAAAAAGCAACAACAAATATTCATCTTTCTTTTTAAGCTGAACATTCCTCTGTCTTTCTTTCAATGTGGTTCGGGTACGTAGCTAGCCTTTAGTTGTTTCTTGGTTCAGCGTGTATGCGTTACTTCTAGGGCGATTTGCACAAAAATAACCCAAAAGTGAAAGAAAAGCACAGACTGACCCTCCGGCGAAACTATTTCACCCATCTAACCCTTTTGTGTGGCGCCCCTCTCAGGGGCGCCACACATGCCCATGTGGCGCCCGTCCGGCCGGCGCCACACACCATCCGACGTGGCTCGTCGACGCCGAGGCTGGGTGAGCCGATCCGACGTGGCAGCCCGTGTGGCGCCGCTCACGCCGGCGCCACACATTGAAAGTGTGGCGCCGCTGGAAGGCGCCACACATCCACTTAAGTTTGGCCGCGCGCGCCAGCCCAGCCCGACCCTCTTCTTCTTTCTTTCGCTTCGTTCGTCCTCTCCACAGGAGGCGCCCGGCTCTCTCTCTCCCCCCTCTCCCCCCACCAAATCCACCACCAAATCTTCAGATTTGTCCGTGGAGATCGTTCCCAACTCGTTCCTTGAGGTAATCTCCTCCGTTCCCTTCTTTTCATCCATTGATTTTGTGTATTTGGTTGAATCTAAATGTCAAACCCTAGATGTGGATTTGGTTGATTTGAGGGTGGAGATGGATTTGGTTGGATGTTAGGGTTGTTGAAGTAGGAGAAATGGTAGTGTGCTAGTTTGTATGGGTAGATTATGTTGATTATGGTAACTAATGAACACATGTGTGTATGTGTTGTTCCCATTATGCTAGGGGGATGGAAAGAATTGTTCATGTTCATCATGTGGACAAGGATGCTTACTTGAAGGGAAACATAGAGCCGGATCCGGAAGAGGTTGACTTGGTGTTTGACCTTAGCCCTAGCTTTGCGGAGGTGGTAGCACAAGTGAGGGTTGAGTTGAATTGGAATGAGCCAAATGATGGTGTTGAGCTAGAGGGAAGGCATAATGTGGGGTTTGGAATGCACACCCGTTGGAAGACAATGCGTATCAACTCCGAGCAACGTTGGTCCGTTTACAAGGAGACGGTGGCCGGGTCACAAGATAAGGCTTTGGAGTTGTTTGCAACCAAGACGGTTGATGCTCGTATCGAGCTTGACCTTAACCGGCCCTCCTCCCCGTTCGAGAGAGAGTCCACCACCCATGAGCCAAGAAGAAGCCACCCAATCTCCCATTGTCCAATCTCCCATTGCCCAACAACCTCCGTTGGATAATGAGTATGACGAGCATGACGATGGTGATGATGGTTTCGAGATGAATGGCAACAATGTCGGTGATTTGGATAAATATTGGACGCAAGAGGAGATGGACCACTCCATTCCTTATTCCCGATGCTATGCGCCGGACTCGGATCCCAGATGAGGTGACGACGTCTTGATCAAGGAACGAAAGAGGTTGATGAGGTTAATGGGATTCGACCATGTCTAATGGAAGTCTCGAAGGAGCCTGAGATCTTCAAGAAGTTACACTTCTTGGACTAGGCCATATCCAAGAGGATGTACCATCTAGGTCATCTGTGATGCTCGAAAGTGGTACCCGGATATCCCGTCCGGTTACCTTCTTGTAGATCTCGGCGGTCGCCGCATCCTTAACAAACAAGCCATCCTCATCAACCTCCTCTTCGGGTCCATCATCATCCGAGTCCGACGCATAGCATCGGGAATAAGGAATGGAGTGGTCCATCTCCTCTTGCGTCCAATATTTATCCAAATCACCGACATTGTTGCCATTCATCTCGAAACCATCATCACCATCGTCATGCTCGTCATACTCATTATCCAACGGAGGTTGTTGGGCAATGGGAGATTGGACAATAGGAGATTGGGTGGCTTCTTCTTGGCTCATGGGTGGTGGACTCCTCTCTCGAACGGGGGAGGATGGCCGGTTAAGGTCAAGCTCGATACGAGCATCAACCGTCTTGGTTGCAAACAACTCCAAAGCCTTATCTTGTGACCCGGCCACCGTCTCCTTGTAAATGGACCAACGTTGCTCGGAGTTGATACGCATTGTCTTCCAACGGGTGTGCATTCCAAACCCCACATTATGCCTTCCCTCTAGCTCAACACCATCATTTGGCTCATTCCAATTCAACTCAACCCTAACTTGTGCTACCACCTCCGCAAAGCTAGGGCTAAGGTCAAACACCAAGTCAACCTCTTCCGGATCCGGCTCTATGTTTCCCTTCAAGTAAGCATCCTTGTCCACATGATGAACATGAACAATTCTTTCCATCCCCCTAGCATAATGGGAACAACACATACACACATGTGTTCATTAGTTACCATAATCAACATAATCTACCCATACAAACTAGCACACTACCATTTCTCCTACTTCAACAACCCTAACATCCAACCAAATCCATCTCCACCCTCAAATCAACCAAATCCACATCTAGGGTTTCACATGTACATTCAACCAAATGACACAAAATCAATGGATGAAAAGAAGGGGAACGGAGGAGATTACCTCAAGGAACGAGTTGGGAACGATCTCCACGGACAGATCCGATGATTTGGTGGTGGATTTGGTTGGGGGAGAGGGGGAGAGAGAGAGCCGGCCGCCTCTGTTCTTGAAGAGCGAACGAAGGAGAAAGAAAGAAGAAGAGGGTCGGGCTGGGGGCGCGGGCGCGGCCAAACTTAAGTGGATGTGTGGCGCCGTTGCCAGCGGGCGCCACACTTTCAATGTGTGGCGCCGGCGGGAGCGGCGCCACACGGTCTGCCACGTCGGATCGGCTCAGCCAGCTCGGCGTCGACGAGCCACGTCGGATGGGTGTGTGGCGCCGGCGGCGGGGCGCCACATGGGCATGTGTGGCGCCCATGAGAGGGGCGCCACACAAAAGGGTTAGATGGGTGAAATAGTTTCGCCGGAGGGTCAGTCTGTGTTTTTCTTTCACTTTTGGGTTATTTTTGTGCAAATCGCCTTACTTCTAGTAGGATTTTGTTAGTTTTTTTTTATATTCTTGCATATGTGTTTCTTTCACTCATTTTTCTTTCCATTTTTGTTCTTTAACATTTTTTTCGTTGATGCAATACATTTTATTTTTTAAGTTAGTTTTCTTTAACTTGGGTGTGCAATATTTTTGTTTCCTGAGATTTGTTTCCTAGACACCATATTCTTGTTCCCTATTTAAACGAGATTTTTTTCTTGGACGCAATATTCTTATTCCCTACATATACAAGATCTGTTCCTCGGACACAATATCTTATTCCCCGATTAGATGAGATGTGTTACTCGGACGCAATATTCTTGTTCCCCGAATAAACGATACTTGTTCCTCGGCCACAATATTTCTTGGTCCATGATTAGACGACATTTGTTCCCGAGACGCAATATCTTGTTTCCCAGAGTAGACGAGATGTGTTCGACGGGTCTAAAATGTTGTTCCACGGGTCTTGTTCCTCGTGTAGATGTGATTTGTTCCGTGGGTCTAAAATGTAGTTCATCGTGTAGATACGATTTGTTCCACGAATTAAAATGACGTTCCTCATGTAGATGTGATTTGTTCCAAGGTCTAAACTATTTTTCCTCTTGTACTCTAGGATATTGTTCCCGTCCATTTCTAGGATTTTGTTCCTCGCCCCGTCTAGGCTCTTGTCCCCCTTCGTGTAGGTTGATGTCCCCCCTGTCTAAGTTGTTGTTCCCTTCCATCTATTCTATTATTTTCATCTAAATAGGCTCTTGTTCCTCTCCGTCTATGTTATTGTTCCCCTTCGTCTATTCTGTTGTTCCCGTCTGTCTAGGTTGTTGTTTCCTTCCATTTAGATTGTTGTTCCCCTCCATCAAAGCTGTTATAACCCTCTCTCTAGGTTGTTGTTCCCCTCTGTCTATTCTATTGTTTCCATCTGTCTAGGATTTTGTTCCCCTCCTTCGGTCAAGGCTGTTGTTCCCCTCCGTCCATTCTGTTGTTCCCATATGTCTAGGCTTTTATTCCCCTCCGTCTAGGTTGTTGTTCCCCTTCATCTAAATCGTTGTTCCCCACTATCTAGGCCGCTTTTCCCTACCGTCTAAGTTGTTGTTCCTCACTGTCTAGGCTGCTGTTTCCCTCTGTATAGGATCTTGTTCCCATCCGATCCGTCTAGGCTCTTGTTTCTAGAGTAAACAAGATGTGTTACTAGGACGAAATATTCTTGTTCCCCGACTAGCGATACGTGTTCTTCATACGCAATATAGTTGTTCCATGTAGTCTAAAGTTGTGTTCCCCGTAGCCTAATTTTTTTGTTCGAAATTTGATTAAATCATTTTTTTATTGTTGGATGCCTAGTCAAGGTAAGACATTTTTCATGCATATTTTTTGTTGCTACTTTCTTTCCATAGCTTTGTTATGAAATGTGGGCAGTAGCCAGCTAGCTACGAGAAAAAAAAGTGGAGGAAGAAGCAAGCTAGAAGCACATAATCATCAGGAAACCAGTGACCAGCTAGCTACCAAAAAGTTATGGATGTAGAAGCAGTCTAATAAGCATTAGAGCAAGTACAATAGATCCTACTCAGCAGGCTATAAGCCAGTCCATGTGAGCAAAATCTTACGTGGAGGTGAGAGAAAGCAGGAAAGAGAAGGAAGCAGGCGCTTAATCTATCGCTAGGCTACACACAAAAACCAAAGTGCTACCGCCCACATGCAGCCATCTTGGCGCATGCGCTCCTTTTGGCTGCTAACCATCTCCAACCATGCAAACATTAAATACTTTAATATTTAATAGAGCCAACTAGTAGCCAACCTATTGTATCGATCAACTTTTTTGTGATAGCTATAGCTGATATGGCATAAGCATATAGCCATCAAACAGGCGATGTTATTGTCCTTGCTCTCAGCGCGCCGTACACTTTTTTTAGATAAAAGAGCATAGCCCCAGCCTCTGCATCCAAGAGATGCACACACCTGTCTGCTTTATTAAATTATTCGCAAAATCATGCGCAGTCACACGCATGCACACATAGTAGCTAGATAAATAGTCCCACCCGCGCGACTACTGAATGATCGACCAGCTTAAATAGCAGCGCTCTATCCTAAGAGCATCTCCAGTCGTTGGCGCTCCCCACGGCCAAATCCGGCGCTATTTAGCGCCGGATTGGATGAAAGTTTCAACCGGGGAGCGTCGAAGTTCCAGCCGTCTCCCCGGTATACGTCTGGTGTTCGGCGTTTTTCAGAAATAAACGTCCCTGGCCGCCAAATATCCAGCACAGTTTGGCGAATTTGACCAATTTTGCCAACATTTGGCTTATTTTTACAAATAAATGTTACAGTTCGAAAAAACAAGCAAATAAATTGACAAGTTTTCAAACAAATCAAATGGAAACTAGTTGGTGTTGCTTCGAAGCGTCCATAGGTGCTCCACCAGATCATCCTGCAGCTGTTGATGCATTGTGGAGTCTCGAATCTCCTAACGCATAGCGATGAACGCAGCCCACGATGCCGGCACCTGGTGATTAGGCTGTGTAAGAGGACCCTCTCTGTCATATGGTGCAGCTTGTTCACTCAGAGGAACTGGATACTTTCGCTCATTCTCGATAATCTTGTTGTGTAAGCACACACGAAAGTTCATCACCTCCCACATCTGATCTTTGGACCAAGTCAAAGCGGGGAACCGGACTACAGCAAATCTCTGCTAGAGGACACCAAATGCACGATTAACGTTCTTTCGGCAAGCTTCTTGTTACTTGACAAACTCCACCTCCTTCGGGAGGACGGGTGACGTGGGCATTACCCTTCGGGTAACTGTTATAGCACTACCCCTTGCGGCCCAACCAGAGGCCCATGAAGACACTTGATAGCCAGGTGGGCCACTGCGTCGGTTCCGAAGAGGAATTCTTGAAGAGCAAGACAAGGAGACGAAGAATACAAGGAAAGTTTAGAACTAGGACTCTTTGTAACCTAGTCGTACCCGGACAGATCTCTCGAGACCTGGCTCCCATTATAAGGGCCAGAGAGAGGCTGCCGAGGACACACGCAATCTTAGCAATCATAGCCACCATAAGTCTAGAGGTAGGTCCCTGCAGAACTTAGCCTCTCGACGAGATCATAGCCGAAACCTTCGGCACCCCATTGTAACCCGATATTTTTATAATCAAGATCAGACAGGCAGGATGTAAGGGTTTTACCTCACCGAGGGTCCCGAACCTGGGTAAATCGCTTTCCCCGCTTGTTTGATAACCGATGTCTCGTGTCAGCCTACAGGATTCCATCTACCCTAAGCCCCAAACGGAGGGCATTGCCGAGGAGTACCTTCGACAACGGGGCTTGAGATAGTCTTCACAAATGTTGCCCAATTTGGATAGATACCGTCTGGAAGATAGTATTCCTTGTTGTACTGTCGGCCATTGATCATAAAGTTAACCGGGGGAGCATGACCCTCAACAAGCTTGGAGAAGATCGGCGAGCACTGCAAGACGTTGATGTCGTTGTTGGATCCCGGCATACCAAAGAAGGAGTGCCAAATCCAGAGATCATGGGTAGCCACTGCCTCAAGTATCACAGTGCAGCCTTTTTTGTGACCCTTTTACATTCCCTGCCAGGAAAACGGACAGTTCTTCCATTTCCAATGCATGCAGTCCATGCTTCCAAGCGTCCATGGAAATCCTCGAGCTTCATTAACAGCGAGGATCTTAGCAGTATCTTCGACAGTGGGTGATCTCAAGTAGATGACCCCGAACACTTCTACCACCGCCCTGCAGAACCAGTAGAAACAATCAAGGGCGGTGGACTCCGCCATCCGAAGATAGTCATCGGCAGAATCACCAGGAGCTCCATATGCCAGCATCCGCATAGCCACCATGCACTTTTGGAGGGCAGAACAACTTTAGACTCTCATCCCAGCCAGGGATAGACTACCTCTCACCCATTCCCACCTTGGAATGTAAACAAAGAGTCCTGTCTTGGGGAGAATCCTTCCTCATTGCCCTTGGAAATAAAAGAGCTTCAAAACTGGATTGAAAAAGTATCTTTACTGGGAATGGTCTTCCCCTGACTCGTACTATCCACTATAAGGACCATGCCTTTTGGCACTATATCCTTCCCTCAAGACTTTGACTACACTCTGAGGGGCAACTACTCTTTATGCATAGACAACTACATCCTTGGGTAAAAGGTAGACTCAAAGAGCAGCTGACTAACACAACCTCGACGATTCAATAGCCACGGTCGGACATTTACCTTTTACACTCACTTATCTACATATTGGCAGGTAGCAAATAATATATATGCTATGCTTAGTACTCGAAAATGAGCTTAGCTTCTAAATGGAAGAGCCTGCCATGCCGGTGCAATCCAACTTGCATCTGAAATAGGAGTCGTACTCTCGAAGGGATACACAATTCCCAGGAAGAGCTTCCGGCTCATCCTGAAACGACGCCTAAAAACAGCCTCACCGTGCAATGGGTCGTTGGCGAAGTAGTCGGCATAGAGCATGCAGTAGCCCTCCATTCGCTGCCTTGGCTTGCAGTTCCGGTGACCTAGTGCCGACCCACCACGGCGACCAATGGCCGTCTCGGCGTACAAGCCGGACAGGCAAGCTAGGATCAACGTGTGCTCCTCGTCTTGGGCGGTGGCTGCCATTTTTTTCTTCAAAAAGCTCGGCGAACATCTGCTCCTCCTCCTCGTTGGAGTCCATGTCCGGCCAGGCAATTGGATGAACACCTGCCGGACGTGTCGACGAGGCGCGACGCGAGGGTGTTGCCCGACGGTGGAATATAGACAGAGGGCACGACGGACAGCGGAATATAGGCTGATGGGTGGAGGGACGGCGGAGTTCAGGCAACCGGCCGACGGATTGGCGAGGGTGGTGCCGGCGGCGACAGAGCAACGAGAGGGGAGGGGGGCATTTGCGTCGAGAAAGTGGTGGGGTTCGTGTGTTCTCTCGCCGACAGAGCGGGCCCGTCCCTGCTTTTCTCTCGTCCGGAGTCACCGAGCGCACCCCGGGGGGCCGGAGATGGCCTCGACTCTCTGGATGGATTAAAGGCTAAATCCGGGAGAAACGATGAACCGGGGGCGTGGCTGGACCAAATAATGCCGCCCAGATGTAAAAAAGAGCTGACAAAGGCCTCTTCGGGGAGACGGCCGAAGATGCTCTAATGGTAGTAAAGTTGATTTCGTCCACCCGCGCACGAAACTACGGCTCATTTTAAACCGCAAGCCACCGACTACCCGCAGGAACCGTGCACGAACGAAAGCCATCAGGAATAACGTATGGGCCGCGGACAGAAAGGCCCATCCTTGCGATCCTTGTGCGAAAGGAAAGGTAGAGGGCGCGCGGGCGCCAGGGAGGAGCGGCCCTTTATCCGGCGTATAGTTGGTACGTATTGAAGTTGATTCCGCAAGAGCATCTTGAAGCAAGTTAGACTATCCACAATGGGAGATCATAGGTAGTATCATGCATTGCATGTCCGGCTGCACAAAACCGAACTGAAACCGAAAACCGAAGCCGAAAAAACCTAACTGCACCCGAAATTCCGGTTTTTACAGTTTTTGGTTAAGGTTACAGTTAGTAGAAGTGCTAACCAGATGACCCTCGGTTAATTCGGTTTAAAACCGAAAAACCGCGGTTTTTACCGAAACTAACCTAATACAGCCCAGAGCACCGCTTCAAAGGCCCAGCAGCCCAGCTAAACTTGACCTAGTCCGTCGTTTCGCTCGAACAGAGACACCGCGAGGGTGAGGCCGCAGCGAGCAGCACGGGCGGCGGCGACCCCTAGCCGTAGGCTGTCGCTAACTCGCGATGCGCCGTCGTCTGGCCGTCCATAGGCTCGTATGCTCCGCATCCTAGACCGAACTGGCTCCACTCAACTCCACGGTGACCCTCACATCCTGTCGTCCATTACACACAGCGAGGACGCGGCGCGCCGTCCCCTGGTCGTCCGGCGACGCGCACATCTAGCGCCGCAGCAAGAGGCGTCGTCGAACTATGGCCGTAGCTAGGTCCTGCGGGCCGCGCACTGGCCTGCGAATCTCCCTGCGTCCGCCGCCACGAACCTCGCGCGACCAGCTCTGACTGCCGGCCAGGAACTGCCTCACGCCGTGCACCACCGCGATCTACCCGTCGCGCGTTCGTGTCCTCATCATTGCCTCTGTAGCTGGCTGCCTTGCTTGTGTTGGCCTGTTGGGCAGTCCCTGTACTTTTTCCAATAAGCCTATGTGTTCTGAACCTGAAACTATTGTAAAGGAAAAGTCTGAATCTGTAGCCCCATTTTCCCTGATCGTACTGAGGTGCCTCAGATGATCTTCTTCAGGTGCACGAATGTTCAGTTCTTCATAAACTAATGTAGTACAGTATCATGCATTATGTGGAACAAGTGAAACTACATTTCTAAATTTTGAGTTACTGATGGAAATTTTGTAGTTTGTTTAAACTTAATACTTTTACAGTACGAAACTCAAATATCTGACCATGAAAATCATGTGTCATTCGAAAAATCGCGTCAACTTTGGTTAGTTTGGTTATTACCGAAACCGAACCGATATTGAATAGTTATTACCGAAACCGAATCGTATTTTCGTATAAAACCGTATTAACCGAAGTATTAAAACTGTATTTACCGAAAAATCGTATTTACCGAACCGAATTAACCATATTAACCGAACGTGCAGCCGGAATTGCATGCATGCAAAAAGCTGATATGGCGCTGCAATTAATGATGAAAGAGATGATAGTAGTATCATAGGTAGATATCGTATCATAACATGTAAAATAAAAAAAATTCATGTCAAATAAATCTTGTACACAATTTTGCATTAAGATTCTACAAATTAATAAATACAATGAGAATATGGTACTACTATATGATATCATGCATTGTAGAGGTAGTATCATACACTAGTATCATATGTATGATATCGGTATATGATACCATGCATTTGGTATGCCTTTTTGTCAGCAGAGAACACGATTAGGAGGTTGATTTGTTCTATATCCACCCGGCTTCCGGCCTTGCTCCCAACAGCGGTACAATTTATTTTTTAGTAAAACTTGAGTTCATACTTCAGAAACTTTGATGAAACAAATTTAAATATGGTCCAAAATATAAATAAAACATTGTTCGGAATATAGATTAAAATAAACATACTAAAAGAGTAGATCTAGCCAAAATAGAGCTGGACTATTTCGCTTGTTTAATCGTTGGCTTGGGCACCTACAGTGAACGTGGAAGCGTTGGTACATCCACCCGTGGCGCGCACACATCCGGCAGACGCTCATACATCTTCGCGTACAAACACGGGTCTGGCGGGCTGATGCTCTCGCGTGTGAACCACGTGGGCGACTACACCATGAAGAGATTGCGGCGGCGGATCTCGTGCTCATGCTCAGAAAACCGACCCATTCGAGCGACTTGGGTTGGTACCGCACCCACAACTATGGCGTCATGTTGGTGCGATGCGCGCTTAGCCTCTCGGCACAGTGGCACTAGAACCCTATTAGGGTTAAGGTGCTACCCCTCCGACATCTTGATGTGGGTGGCACCGCTGTGTATGTGCGCCACATGCACCTGCACGATTGAACAAGTATGGGCCATTGGTGGCGCTTGCGCTCCTCCGCGGGCACCGACTGCTCGACGAGGTGGATGCCTGTGTGGTGCGATGGCTCGGCATGGTCAATGTACCGTCTTCGCGATGACGAGGCCCGCGCCAGAGCCGCATCGGCGCGGTTGAATCCTCAGGAGCCGCTATGACGCCTTCCACCGCCACGCCGCGTGCCTTCGTGGGAACTCCCTTTGCAGTCGTACCGTCCACCGGTGCCGCCGCAACTACGGCATAGCCAATTCCGCATGGCGCATTGCCGATGGCGGTCGCGGCGATCTACGGTTAGAGGCGTGTGGGTGGCGCACTTGGTGGCAATGTGGTTATGGCTTGCGAGCGGGCAAGCGGGTGGACTAAGGATGGTGACATGCAGATGGTCTTTTTTTTATTTTGGGTTGCTAGGTGGTGGACAGACAAAGATATGGGCTAGAGAGGACCGTGAAATCCGTCTGCCAACCCCCATCCGGATCCCAAATTTAGGGACAGAATGGAGGCCATTGGCCTATCCTCCCCCTTAGACATCATATGGGGGACGCCGTTGGGAGCACTTTTGGCCCATGCGGATGTCGCGCGGACCTTTTCAGACAACTTGCCTATGCAGGAATGTCGCTGGAGGTTAGCGTCGCACTTGGAGGACCGTTTGACACTCTCTTTTTTTTTGCTCCATGGTCTTCGCGTTATACTCGCCATTCGCCGCTCGCCGGGAAGTACTCGGCCTATGACTTAGTTCACTCATACCTTTAGTCGATGACAGAAGACGACATACAGTGTGCAATCAATTAACAAGTTAATCAGAACAAATGATATACTCTCCCACTAATTTCCACAACTAACAAAACGTGGGATTGAGTCCTGCCAAAGTAATGCCTTTTTTTTGAGATCCCAAAGTAATGCCCTTAACACGCGGGAGGAACTTCACAAAAAAAAGGAAAAAAAAACATGCGGGATGAGCATGTGTTTCTGAAAAATACTACACGCCTCATTCACTAGTATTTTGGAAAAGGTCTCATAAAGCCTGACCTTTCATAAAGCCTGACCTTTCAAACCTTCTGCTAAGAGAAAAACGTCCACTAGAATACCGACGCTAGCTGTTCACTCAGTTTCTTCAATTGACAATGTACATTTCCCTTCCTTAAAAACTGGTTTCGAGGACCACGACTTACTTGCATCTTCTTGTATTCCTTCGCCTACCGTGTTCAAACTTCTGCCTGTTTTTCAAATCGCGATAACCTGTGGTAAAAAAAAAAAAGTGCAGCACGCAAAGATGAACAGTCGAGCACATTGATGTGCAACGCTGCCCAATAAATCCGGGACGAAAAGGTCAGCTTGAGAGTTGAGATTTGAGAATGCATGCCGTTCTGCGTACGTACATGTTGGCCGGCCCGCCCCTCTCGAGGCAAACTTGCGAATCTAAACTCACGTACTTCTTCGACCAATGTAACTTAGCTGTCATGCAAGCCACGCACTACTACGTGACAGTCGTAGTATATCTTTCTACCACTCGTGCAAATCGTGCTCAGCTCCAAATTGTACGACCCAGTGGACATTGGGTGTTGTTTCTTACTCAACGTCAAGATTACAAAGTAAATAGGTGTGGCTCCAGTTGTAAATTTTTTTTTGAAGGGGCCTCCAGTTGTGAGTTGTTATCTCGAGATTCTTTGTTGCAACCGACACTGACAAACTGAGTACTACTCCCTCCGTTTTATTAAATAAGGCCTATATTATTTAAAAAAAAGTCAAGCTAGGTAAATTTTGACTGTACTTTCAGAAAAAAACAATTAAGAACCACGATATTATATATATAATATATTTCATGACGTATCTAAAGGTGTTGATTTTGGATTGTACATAATAATAGTTTTTTCCTAAAAGCTTGATCATTTCACGTAGTTTGATTTTTAGAAAAAAGAAAATAAGCCTTACTAGTTGGAAACGGAGGTAGTAGTAGCTAGCTGGCCGCCGAAGTTGAGTTTAACAATTAATGTACACTTCTATTAATAAATCATGTATGCACTTTGAATACTCCCCCGTCTCCCCTTTTCCAGTTTATTGGATTTCTAATGATTTTCAAAAAATACCAAGAAATAAACATAATTTATCGAGAGAAACATGAGGGATCTAGAGACCTTTTTTTTCACTTACCGCGCTTGTTTCGATCACAAAGCCTCTTCTAATAAGGCTTCTCGTAGTGGAAAGTAACTTAGACTAGTAACATATGTTAGGGTCATGTTACTAGTCTAAGTTACTATCTTCATAGTGGGTAGTAACTTAGCTAGAGATGGTTTCATGCAATGCGTCATTAATTATGTTTTACACTCATATTGCTTTGAGATGTGTGACGCTATGGTAACATAGCTAGTTACCACCTCACTCTCTCTTTCTTTTTTTATTATCATGACATGTTACCAAAATGTCTTGAAATGTGTGAGGTTACCACCTACGTTACCCCACTATGAGCAGTCTAAGTCCAATAAATCGGTATAGTGGGAATATGGAATCATGAAACGCGAGATGACTCCACTTAATTTGCGAGGCTTTTTACGGTAGGGACGATAAAACATGAACCGTTGAGCTAGGAGATCTGATGGTTCATATTGACCGATAATTGTCAAATAAATGAGTAGTATTTTTTTCAATGAAGGGCATATACATCAGGTGCAAAAAAAAACGCCTACCTAACATAGGAAACTTTTGTAGCTTAACCTTCCTTTTTTTGGCGAATGAGCTTAACTTTTATTGTAATAGATTCTTTACTTTTTTCCCTTATACTAATGGTGCATCGTAGAGAAGAAAAATTATATGGACGGTGCCAATACTAGCTTTTGTTTATCTCTATCAGATGGTGAATGAAAAGTTTAAAATATGTTAAAGCTTTACCGCATTGAAAAGTTTAAACGAGAGCAATGATGTTGCCGCGCGACCTCGCCCGCTTGAGCAGCTCCTCCTTCATCTCCTCCTTCAGGTCATGCTTCGAGTGACGAGGAGCGCAAGGACGACGAGAGTGGTATCGTCCTCCAAGGATCCCAATGTGCCTATGCGTGCGGGGGCGACGACGGCAAGGCATGCAAGGGATCCCACAAGAGCCACGTGGATCGTGGTTGGCCTGGAGGCGTCAAACAATTTATTGGGTTGCGTCTCATGGAAGTAAACTCTCGTGAATGCGGCTCGGTGCAATTTATATCCGCCGTTCCAATAAGTCAATAACCCTTTTGAAAGGGCTATTAGAAATGCTTCTGTGATGCTCTTAGAGCAACTGAAGCATACACGATAAAACGACCTCGCTATGCAAAAACCGCCAATTTAGCGCGTGTGTGAGCGATCGATGCGCTGAAGTAGAGAAGCATGAAAATTAGAGCGTATGGGAATTTTTATGCCGTGCGCTAAATTTACCGCGCCGGCTCCAGCGGACGGAATAAAATGTGGGCGAGCGCTCACCAACCGCCACTGAAATTTCACCCTCCCCTCTCCCTTTTACCTATTGCTTGCCGCCTTGCCAACCCTCCAGTGTGCTGCTTCGAGATGGCGCCACGCTGATCGAACACCCCTGGCTTCCGCAGGTTGGGCGCACGCCCCAACGACACATGGCAGATTGCACGGTGAGGAGGGCCGACAAGGTGTGTTGTCAGCGTTTGTTGAGGAACAGATTACACGGCGAGGAGTCCTTGACAGAGGACGAGTCGGATTTCGACTTCTAAATTAGTAATTGCTAGAGTATCTAAGTTTCGTTGTATTCCGAACTGTGTCTTATCTATGTTAATATGAACATTATTTTATGTCTATTTTTCTACTTTATTTGATCTGTATTTGATACTGTTTGGGTACAAATAAGTGTTTTAAGCTGTATTTTAAAATTTAGGGCACCCAGTGAAGCGGCCCACAACCGCGGAGCGCTGAAAGAGCAAAACAGACGCTGCAAACCACTTTTAGCGCAGTTTATTTCGCAGCGCATGTTGGAGTTTCTTAATTCTTTTTGTGGAAGCTATAGAAAAATAAACAATCAAGAACCCCCACCCAGAAACACCGCACCCCCACCCAGAAACCCTAGTTCCTCCCGACGCCGCCGCCGGGCAAAGGCCACGGGGCGTGGCGGCGGCGGCGGGCTTCCCTCATGGCGCGGCGGGGACGGCGGCTGGGTCCTCCCCTCGATGCAGCAGCGGCGCTTCCTGCCTCCCGTGATGGTGGGGCGGCGATGGTGGACTTCCGGCCTCCCATGTGATGGCGGGGCAGCGGCGGTCGGAGGATGGAGGGGCGACGGTGGCCTCTGTGCTGCGGCCTCCCCTGCCTCCCGGCGGCGGCACACCGGTGGCGGCTGGTGGTGGGATGGAGCGCCATCCCCTCCGCTTTTCGCCGGTGCGAGGGGGTGACCTTGGGATTCTCCCGCGGTACGAGGATGCACGAGGCAGCAGCCTCGGGTTCGAAGGTGGAGGCGGCCTTCTTCTTCGCCGGAGGAGGTCGGCTGGTTGATGGGGTGGCGGATCACGAGATCCCTCTACCCCGGTGATGATGATCTAGTCGACGACGAGTTAGCGGCGAAGAGGCCACTGGTGAACACCGAGCCCTGACTTCGTTCTTGGCGGATGATGGCAGCGGCTATTGGCGTCGTTCCCTTGCGAAGGCATCATCTTTGCTGGCCTCTCCATTCGCTCTCGCCGAGTAGGGGACTTGCGGCTGTCGGTGAAAACCATGCCATGATTGGCGGGCGATGGCGGCGTTAAGCGTCGCTTCCTTCTTGAAGACATCGTCGTCGCAGTTCGCGGGTACTCACTCGTGCTGCTCCGGGGGGAACCCTAGATCCAGCCAGGATCGGACGATGACGGCGCACCTTGCGTCGTGTTACCTCCTGAGGCATCATTTTTGGAGTAGTGGCTAGATGGGGTGGTTTTTGGTGGAGTGGTGTTCATCTACCACGTTGTCGTCGATGTTTCTCAGCGGCGTTGAGCTGCGGGGTATTGAAGACGGGCGAGGATTGTTGGACGCGTGCAGGATGGTGGAGTTGTTTGGTGTTATGGTGACATCTACGGCGGGCCTAGCATGGTCAATGCGTTGATCTTGCTTGGAGATGGGTTCGAGATAGATGACGGTGGCGAACTTTGTGTAGTGGGCAATGGCGCACCCTCAGGGTTTTGCTTTTTGGATGATGTGTGTTGGTGTACCGTCAGGGAGTATGGCCTTGTTCATGGTCCCCCCTTCATCGTAGGTATAGCGAGTTGTCGCTACGAAGGTGGCTTCGAGTTGATCATTGTATTCCCCTTGTAAGGCATTGCGAATAATTTAATAAAGAAGAAAGTTGTGTGCATCCTTTGGATGCAGAGGCTGGAGCTATACTCCTTGAACGAAAAAAAAAAGAAAAATGTACGATAAAAAATTAATTATACTGTTTTGATGTATGTGGCTTGATCAAGCCACGATGAGTACCATTGACATATCAAATTGGATGTGGTGTGACAACACTTGCCCATAATAAATCAAATCAAATTGTGATCCTTATTTCCTACCCGGTGTTTATATAAGTCAACACTATTGTTTTGGGGCATCGTCTTACTTCCAGCTGCACTAGCCGCGTTTGTCTTACTTCCAGCTGGCTACTCGTAAACTACATGCATAGATCAGAGAGATGTCCAAAGTCAATTACACCTACGCACAAAATTTGAGTATTGTTCGATCGAACGGCTAGATGAGCAGCCAGCACTGTGTCATTGTGTACTGTTAACTCTAATTCGAGCACCGTACTATAAATAGGGCACGACTGATCTCTCCAACTCCAGCAGGCCAGCACGTCCATTCTAGGTTTTCTTCTAGCTCAAGTACATTACGCTTTAGCCACAACGCACTAGCTAGAGTCTACTCTGCAGTCTGCACGCAGCCAGGGAGCCGGTATTGCCATAGCCATAGCGCAGACCAAGGTGTGCTCAGACATGCGGCTCCCTCTCCTACTCGTACTCGCCACCATCTTCGCCATTGCCCACGCCGAGACTAACACGGATTACTCACCTGAGTCGCCTCCACCTCCACAGCCGGCGTGGGCGCCCGTGTCCCCGCCACCACCTCCATCACCGGCGTGGACGGACGTGTCTCCGCCGCCATCTTGGACGCCCGCATCTCCGCCTTCGCCATCATGGACGCCCGCGTTTCCTCCGCCGCCTCCATCGCAGGAGTGGACGCCGGCGTCTCCTCCGCCACCTCCGCCGCAGGTGTGGACGCCCGTATCATCGCCGCCACCTCCGCCGCCGCCTTCGACGATCTCGTCCCCACCGCCACCACCTCCGGCATCGGTAGCCGTGTCCCCGCCACCTAATCCAACCGCAGCATCGACGCCCGTTTCCCCGCCACCACCTCCACCGCCAACCTGGACGCCCGTGAAGGACGTGAAGGATAAGTCGATCCAGCAGGTCGGGCAGTTCGCCGTGCACATCTACGTCCTCACATGGCATATAGATCTAGCGTTTGTGAACGTCGTCAGCTGCGAGATCCAGCCAAGCGGCGGCGGGCACAACTACCACCAGTTGATCGCCGTGTCCGGCACGGGCGCCAAGTCGCCGCGGTATGACGTGGTCGTGTGGGGCATCCTCGGGACGAGGAACTGGGAGCTCCGATCATTCAACTCCACAAAGTGATCCATGCATGATCAAGAACAACTCGTACGTACATTACGTACAGGTGGTGTTTTACCTTACGCGCGAAATGTTCCGTCCGGCTGTCATTTCCATCGGCACATGGTTACAACTCGGTCGGTGAACTGTTGGTGTGTTGTTGCTCGTGTACGGTTTTTGTTTTATCCATACCCCATATTCATCAATGAGAACGTATCCACTGCTGTTCGGTGAACTGTTTGGCGAGATATGCAGTAAAATTTAACGGTTTTGCTATGTCTCAGTCAACTGAGATTTTCTTAAGTCTAAGTCAATTATAAAAATGTGCTTTGAGTTGCACTTTTCTGTTAAAAAAGTGCAATTGCACTTTTCTGATAGAAATATGCAACTGAACCGAGTTGCACTTTTCTTTAAACTGTAGTTGCACTTTTCTGAGTTGACTGAGACTTAAAAAAATCTCAGTCAACTTAGACATAGGCACACCCAAAATTTAATGAACCTTCTTGGATTCGTTTGCACCGACGCGTGACCTTTGGCAAAGTGACCATTTGAGCGCGTTTGGTTGCTTGGACCTATTTTCTGCATCACTGGCGCAGCGGGAAGGAGCCCCCTGCGCGTCCAAGACGGGTCATGGGCCATAAAAGCGACTTTGTTTGGTGGCCTGCACGGAGATTTTTTGGCCCCGTGGAGATTTGGGCTCTGGCCGTTTGGTAGGTCGGTTTTCAGGCCTTGTAGCAGCCCAGAACGGCGCCCCTGCTGTTTGGTTGCAACCCATAATCCGGTTCTGGTAACCTCTTCCGTTCAGTGGTGAGGTTACCAGGGATCAATAGCACAAGTAAGAACACAATGAGAGAGGACAGATAACTTAGCAGTGATCATAGACGACACAAGTTCACGGCACAACATTTTTCAGACACGATCATAGTTCTGGACACGGCAGACATGATCATAGTTCAACACACTAGACAGGAGCAGCAACTACTCACGACATGGCACCAGGTTAGCTTCAGACATGGTGCTCGGAGATGATGCACCTGGTGTCATCGGCATGGTACGGGCACCTCGTCACCACCTCAGTGCAGGTGTGGTCGAAGATGACCACACTGTACTCCAAGGAGGACACCCTTCTGAAGGTGACGAACTGGCCTACCTTGAGCTGATGGGCGACGGCGAAGGCCAACCATCCCTACCTGCCGAGGACACCAGTAATATGGCACACATGACTATGTTTGAGGGCAGCACCCTACCTGTCGTTGTGCCATAGTTGAATCATTGGCCAATGCAGAACTGAAGAAGCAGAAACATGCAAAGCAGGGTATCAGAGGCCTCATACAATGAGGACATATGTAGGAGATGTTTTAACAGAACCAATGGCATGGTCATGTTAAGTCATGCCATAGGTTCTGATCAATCATCTCCCCATACTATGATCCTAGGTTATAATCATTGGCCTAGTTCAATCAAGAAACAACACAATTAGCACTTGAAATTGAGTACATTACGAGTGGTACTTAGGGTACATTAAAAATTGTACTTAGGCCACATTACAAATTCTCATACAGTACTACATGTACATAACATTCATCACTCGTCACAAGTAGCCATGATCCTCTTGAGCTTGTCCTTGATTGCAAAGTTCACTTGAAGCAGGTCGTATATGTCATACTCTAGCTTTCGCTTCTCAGCCTCCAAAGCCTTTTTTCTGCCTTCCATTCCTGTTTCTTAGCCCTCAACACTTGTGCTTGTGTTCTCTGCATGTTCTTGAGCATTGTAACTTCCTTCTTCAAGTCCTCCCACTCCTCTTGCGTCTGAACAAACTAGCGCGACCCAGCTCAACTTTTCGCACAACAATGACAACATGGTAAACCCGAACACAAAAAAACCTTCGCCTCTATGCATGCACAGTAAGATCTGCCAGTTTCAGCAATCCAAAGGCCGGTCTAGGAAGGATCTACCGCAATCCGACACTATAGTAACAGATCTAAGCAAATCGAGACCGTGAAATGCAAGAACTGGACAAGAACTTCAAGAAATGGGGACGAACACCTTGCAAAACGTCAATCCGACCGCTATCCTAACGGAAACCCTAGCAGATCTAATGTGCATGTCATCGCAAATGCCCGAGAATGGCATCTTTGAATAGAAGGAGTACGAAGGTGAGACGGAGAGGTCGTTACTGCCATTCTTCCGGCCGAGGACGAGCTCGAGGTCGCGGGCGAAGACCAGATGCCGATGAGGCCTGCGGAGCAGATTGCGGCCGATGTCGAGGTCCTGGGCACCGACGTCTCCTCCTCCGGTAGCGGTGCTCCTCCCTGCGTCGGTGCGGCGGATTGGTCGGCGGGAGGGGAACCGCCGGGTGACGTGAAAGTTTGGGGGAGGTCGCGAGTGAGAGGAAGGAGAGGGAGCGGTGACCCTAATTATGGTGCGTGTTCCCGAAGGGACGCGACGTCTCCGCCTCCTTCTCCACATGTGCAGGCTTCTGGCCGCAACGCGCCTTGCCCTGGAGAAACTGCCATTCCGGGCGTTCCTCCAGGGCCTGTCCCGGGGGTGCTTTGAGAACCGGTTCATGCGACAACACGGCTCGGCCCAGGCATCCAAACGGGCCGAAAATTGCTCTCCCCATGCGAGCCAAGGGGGATATAGGCTACCATACGCGCCCTTTGTCTCCATTCCTATTCTAGTTTGTGGTTGATGGTTTGTCCGCTCTGTTGAATATAAATATAAAAAATATTAAAACCCTACAATTGTGTGTTTATTGCTTGGACCCTCGTGGTGCATAAATAGAGGTACAAGGGAAGAGGATAGACTTGTAGTAAAAGATGATGACTCCTAGTGTCACGTATACACCCCTACATATTATACTTCTAACATGCTCTCCTGAGTTAAGGTATTCAAGGAAAATAATTTATCTCCAATTAAAGTATGTTGCCGTTCCAGGAGTGTCACTTATTATTTGCGGTACTTCTTTTTAAGGCTGACACATGAGCAAGCTTCCCATGTTAAGCATGTTCTGGAGGTTTATGCATCATTTACTGGCCAACTTATTAATCCAGCAAAATGTTCCCTTTTGTTTGGTGAGACCCCCACTTCCATGACGTTTGACGAGGTATATCTGGGGTTGCCCACTCCTAATGGGTGTATGTCTAGAGGCAAACTACAAAAACTTCACTACGGGAAAATAACACGTTGCCGTGCGACGAATTGCATGGCAAAGAGCACTATATGCACGGCAAAGTCTTTGCCGTGCGACGCCACACAACAAATATCGCACGGTAGCGATTTCGACGACAACGAGCTCTTTGCCGTGCGGCTCACCTATGTTGTATGGCAAATGCTTTGCCGTGCGTCCATAGCACTGTCGTGCGTGCAGATCTTTACCGTGCGGGCTGACGCTGCCGTTCGTGCTGAGTCTTTGCCGTGTGGCGCAACGCTGACGCGCGCCCTTTTCTTTGTCGTGCACATAGCCTTTGCCGTGCGGGAGGCCAGTGTCGTGCAACAAACGTTATCGTGCGCTGCGTCGTTGCCGTGCATAGAGCCTTTGTCGTGCGGCAGGCCTGTTTCGTGTCACTGCTCTTTGCCGTGCGCCCACTCCCCAGCACGCACGGCAAAGACTTCTCCAGGCACGCCCAAACGCACGCTAGGAGCACAGCTGCGCGCCACGTGACGTCTTTGCCGTGCGGCAAAGTGATCAAATGTATTTTGACGTGTGCATACACATGGCAAAGGCACCAATAAGCTTTTAGCTTATTTTCATTTGACCCTGCACACAATTCAATAAATATGCAATATATCCATAACAACAATATATGTAGCACTTCAAAAACATATAACAAATACATATAGTCCATACAAGTACATAGAGTGCATACGAGTGCATAGAGAGTCTATACAAGTCCATCACAACGACGACAAGTGCATAGTCGAACAAGTGCATACAATCCAACAACGACAAGTGCATAGTTGAACAACGACAAGGAAAAGCACCATGTCCTCCTCCATTGCTTCCCATAGTATCATCGTCATTGCCTTGTCCTCCTCCTACAAGTTTGATGAAATTAGCATTTGCATTTGCATATTGACATGGAATTGAAAAAGTACTAGCATTTGCATATTGACATCGAATTGAACAAGCATGGCTCCATGGCTACACTTCAACAAGTACTAGCATTTACATATTGACATGGAATTGAACATGGTGACATGGAATGGCTAAGTTTACAAGTGTCATGGCATTCTACAACCTAGAAGCGCGTTGGGCACAAGTGTAGGAGGACTCACCATGGATCAGGTTCTGGATGATGTTCGTGTTGTTGACGGTGAAAGGTGTCACCGGGCTCTGACTGGACGGTGCCTGGATGAGCGGCATGTTCGGCATCATTTGCGAAGGCCCCTGCATCTGATGTCATGATTAGTCCATAAAACAGGAGAAAATAAGATAGAGATATGGAGTTAACCACTTACCCACGGCAAGGAGAAAGGAGGAAGAGGAAGACCACTCCCCGGTGGAGTAGATAGATTGGCTTCGCTCATCATCCAGCTCATCTGCTGTTGCATCTGATGCATCATCTGCACCTGCTGCTGCTGGTAGTCCCTAACCTGCTGCTCCAGATGCGACTGCCGCTCCTGGGCCTCTTGTTCCCTTGCTGCCATCTTCACCTACGTTGTGTTGCCGTGATGTCATTAACATTTCAATGGAAAGCATGTAAAGAAACGTTGAGGACCAAGGAAGAACATACCCGTAACAGCTCGACAGCTAGATCCGAAGCCCGTGGCCGGGTCTCTACCTGAGGTTGGCCGCTCTTACGACCACGACGGATCTGGCGGAGAGATGGAACAGTCGCTGGGTTGACGCACTCGTCACCAAGCAATAGGCGGCCATGCTTCATGCCTTCTCCCGCAAGCACCGCAACCTCAACGTCAAAGTTCTCGGCCTCTGGGTTAGACCTCTCGCCGTGCTTCTGCTTGAACTTCGAGACATATGCCGTACACTAGATCTCGGATTGCTCGTTAACCCACAAGGACCCCGTCTCAGGATGCGGCATCTTCCTTTGCTTCACCTTTCGAATCAAGCTAAAGACGTTCGGCTTCGCTCTTGTCCTAACTTCCTGCAAAAGATAACATGTAATTAAGTGAAGTGGGACACCCTTATGGATTTAATAATATGTAACGTTAATTCAAAGAATGAAGGAACCATTTGCTCACATCGGCCTGCATGTGAAGAGAGATGGGGATGCTGACTTGGATATGCGATCCACCTCGCATCTTTGCCCGCTTCAGCTTGCCCTCCTCGTGCTTCTTGAGGTACTAGGTGCATGTCCACCATATGACCATCGCCACAAAGCACTTTTGGTCATTACCGACGTACTGTCCCGAGCGTCCTCCTTAGACATATGAACAAAGCGGTCGGCGTGCCAGTTGCGGACGCACTGAACACGTGCCTCTATGTGCCTCGTACTGCATGCCAGACACCCTCGTCCTTGCCATCTCGTGTTGGATATTATCGCACGCAATTTCCTTACCCTCAGCCCTCGTGAAGTATTTCTGCAACCATGCACATAGGTAAAACAAGGGGCATTAGTGCACATATTTTCAACCAAGGAGTGTTTGAATGGTAAGAAGTCAAAAGTCATGTGCCCAGAATTTGTTAACAACCACCTCCTGCATGTTGGCGTGCTTCCCATGAGGATCTGGCGTGAGGCTGTAGTGCGCCCACCTCCAAGCTACGTCGCGGCCACCAGTAGGGAGATGGACAATCCCAGGGAAATACTTTCTAAGTAGGCCCCCAAGGATGTTTGCGTAGCCACGTGGCGGCTTCCTCAACGGGTATTCAAACTTGAACGAATTGCACAATGAAACGACAACATTAATATGTATGTGATAAAAATTTCAATAATGATAAAATTGCGATAACGAAATGCCAAAAATAGCATGTACCTCCTTCCAGCGGGCTCTAGAACAACATCGCTGTAGTGCCACGTTCTCAGCGAGGGGGGCCGTGTTTTCCCACGCTGATATGGCTTCTTATCACATGGCCTCAGCCTCTCCTCAGCTGCAACGTAGTGCTCCTCCATCGGCGCTTCCCAAACTAGGCTTGGATCAAGCTCATACGATATGTCCCCCAAGCCCTCATCCTCCCAGAGGTCCTCCTCGCCCCCTCACCCTCCTCCTCCTCATCATCATCCTCCTCCTCCCAACCCCCGCGCTGCTCGTCCTCCCCACCCCCATGCTACTCGTCCTCCCCACCCTCGTGTTGCTCCTGGTCCTCCTCACCCCATCCTCCACCTCATCATCATCCTCGGCTGCGGGAGGGGGGCTAGGACTAGGAGTGAGTGTGCGCGTTGTATTCTTCCTACGTGCTCAACGTCGTGGGGGAGGGCTAGAAGGGGGCAGGAGCTCGGGGTGCCCGCCTCGAAGAAGTCCCTGCACCTACCAAGTTCGCGAGTTTCTTTCGAAGACCACCACCCCTTTTTTTGGCGGCATGTTTCAATCACCTGCAAACACAAATGAAGATAGTGGTTTATTAGTACGCAATGTAAAAAGATGAATATTAGTGAAAGCAACAAAGATATAAGTAGATGAATATCACCGAAAGCAACAAGAATGCAAATTGATGAACATTAGTGGAAGCAACAAATAGCTAGCATAGAGTTCTCTCAAACATAGCACGGAGTTCTTACAAATAACCTAGCTCGACAATCACTAGTACATAGAGTTATTCCAAATAGACTAGCATAATTACTACTACATAGATCAATAGCCTGTGTCGCCATCCGTATTTGGACCGCATGTTTCGTCATCTTCATCAAGCTCGGCGAACCAATAATCATCAATGAAACCTGGAGGTGGTCCATCTGCATCAAGGTCTGATACGCGCGAAGCACACGTCCGTTGGGAACCCCAAGTGGAAGGTATGATGCGTATAGAAGCAAGTTTCCCTCAGTATGAAACCAAGGTTATCGAACCAGTAGGAGCCAAGAAGCACGTGAAGGTTGTTGGTGGAGGAGTGTAGTGCGGCGCAACACCGGTGAAACCGGCGCCAACGTGGAACCTGCACAACACAATCAAAGTACTTTGCCCCAACGTAACGCTGAGGTTGTCAATCTCACCGGCTTGCTGAAAACAAAGGATTAAGTGTATCGAGTGGAAGATGGTGTTTGTTTGCAAAGAACAATGAAAAGCAGTAGAATGTATTCAGATGTAAAGAATGGACCGGGGTCCACAGTTCACTAGTGGTGTCTCTCCAATAAGATAACTAACATGCTGGGTGAACAAATTACAGGTGGGCAATTGACAAATAAAGATTCAATACATAGCAACGATGATTACTATGTGATTTAATCATGGCATTACGACAAAGTACATAGACCGCTATCCAGCATGCATCTATGCCTAAATAATCCACCTTCAGGTTATCATCCGAACCCCTTCCAGTATTAAGTTACGAACAACAGATAATTGCATTAAGTATGGCGCGTAATGTAATCAACACAAATATCCTTAGACAAAGCATCAATGTTTTATCCCTAGTAGCAACAGCACATCCACAACCTTAGAACCTATCGTCACGATCCCGCATTTAATGGAGGCATGAACCCACTATCGAGCATAATTACTCCCTCTTGGAGTTACAAGTATCAACTTGGCCGAGCCTCTACTAGCAACGGAGAGCATGCAAGAACATAAACAACACATATATGATAGATTGATAATCAACTTAACATAATATTCTCTATTCATCGGATCTCACCAAACACAACATGTAGCATTACAAATAGATGATCTTGATCATGTTAGGCAGCTCACAAGATCTAATACAATGAAAGCACAAGCGGAGAAGACAACCATCTAGCTACCGCTATGGACCCATAGTCCAAGGATGAACTACTCACGCATCAATCCGGAGGCGGGCATGATGATGTAGAGCCCCTCCGGTGATGATTCCCTTCTCCGGCAGGGTGCCGGAGGCGATCTCCTGAATCCCCCGAGATGGGATTCGCGGCGGCGGCCTCTCAGTAATGTTTTCCGTATCGTGGCTCTCGGTACAGAGGGTTTCGCGACGAAGACTTTAAGTAGGCGGAAGGGCAACGCGGGGGGCCACACGAGGGCCCCACACACTAGGGCCGCGCGGGCCCAAGCCTGGCCGCGCCGCCCTAGTGTGGCGGCGCCTCGTGGCCCCACTTCCTTTCCCCTTCGGTCTTCTGGAAGCTTCGTGCAAAACTAGGACCCTGGGCGTTGATTTCGTCCAATTCCGAGAATATTTCCTTATTAGGATTTCTGAAACCAAAAACAACGAAAAACAAGAATCGGCTCTTCGGCATCTTGTTAATAGGTTAGTGCCGGAAAATGCGTAAATACGACATATAATGTGCTTAAAACATGTAGATATCATCAATAATGTAGCATGGAACATAAGAAATTATCGATACGTCGGAGACGTATCAGCATCCCCAAGCTTAGTTCTGCTCGTCCCGAGCAGGTAAACGATAACACAAATAATTTTTGAAGTGACATGCTACCAACATAATCTTGATCAACATTATTGTAAAGCATATGAGATGAATGGAGTGATCTGAACAAAAGATTGCTAACAAAGATAATGACTAAGCAAATGAATCATATAGCAAAACTTTTCATGAATAATACTTTCAAACAAGTATCAATAAGACTTGCATAAGAGATAACTCATAAGCAATAAATTCATAGTAGAATGCATTGAAGCAACACAAAGGATGATTAAGTTTCAGCAATTGCTTTCAACTTGTAACATGTATATCTCATGGATATTTGTCAACATAGAGTAATATAACAGGTGCAATAAGTAAACATGTAAGAATCAATGCACACAGGTTAACACAAGTGTTTGCTTCTAAGATAGAAGGGAATGGGTAAACCGACTCAACAATAAAGTAAAAGATTGGCCCTTCGCAGAGGGAAGCATTGATTACTATTTTTGTGCTAGAGCTTTTGTTTTGAAAACATAGAAACAATTTTGTCAACGGTAGTAATAATTCATATGTGCTATGCATAATACTTCCTACAAGTTGCATGCCTCATGCATAGAGTACCAATAGTGCTCGCACCTTGTCCTACTATCTCGGAAAACACGGATTCTCATCGCATAACATATGTTTCAACCAAGTGTCACAAAGGGGTACCTCTATGCCGCCTGTACAAGTGTCTAAGGACAAAGCACGCATTGGATTTCTCGCTTTTGATTATTCTCAACTTAGACATCCATACCGGGACAACATAGACAACAGATAATGGACTCCTCTTTTTAATGCTTAAGCATTCAACAATAGTTAATATTCTCATAAGAGATTGAGGTTGTATGTCCAAACCGAAACTTCCACCATGATACATGGCTTTAGTTAGCGGCCCAATGTTCTTCTCTAACATATGCATACTCAAACCATTTGATCATGAAATCCACTACTTCGGACAAGACGAACATGCATAGCATCTCACATGATATCCAACAAAGATAAAGTTGATGGCGTCCCCGAGAAAACATGGTTACCGCTCAACAAGCAACTTATAAAAATTAAGACACATAACTACATATTCATCACCACAATAGTTTTTAAGCTATTTGTCCCATGAGCTATATATTGTAGAGGTAGAGGAATGAAATTTAAAGGTAGCACTCAAGTAATTTACTTTGGAATGGCAGAAAAATACCACATAATAGGTAGATATGATGGACACAAATGGCATGGAGTTTGGCTCAAGGTGTTTGGATGCACGAGAAGCATTTCCTCTAAGTACAAGGTTTGGGCTAGCAAGTTTGTTTGAAGCAAACACAAGTATGAACAGGTACAGCAAAACTCACACAAGAACATATTGCAAGTATTATAAGGCTCTACACTGTCTTCCTTGTTGTTCAAACACTTTACCCGAAAATATCTAGACTTAGAGAGATCAATCATGCAAACCAAATTAAACAAGCTCTACAGTAGTTTTTCATTAATAGATTAAACTACATGATGCAAGAGCTTAAACATGATCTAAGAGAGCTCAAACAATTGCCAAATTGTCAAACCATATGCATCATTTTCCAATTCCAACCAAGTAGCAATTTAACGAAGCAATTAGCTTTCGCCATGAACATTAAAGCACAATTAAGAACACAAGTGTTCCATAAGAAAAAGCGAAGCGTAATATCTCCAATATAAGGATGGCGAGATCCAACTTTATTCAAAACAAAACAAAAATAAAAACAAACCGACGCTCCAAGTAAAGAACATAAGGATGTGACGGAATAAAAATATAGTTTCACTAGAAGTGACCTGATAATGTTGTCGATGAAGAAGGGGATGCCTTGGGCATCCCAAGCTTAGATGCTTGAGTCTTCTTAAAATATGCAGGGATGAACCACCGGGGCATCCCCAAGCTTAGACCTTTCACTCTTTTTGATCATAGTATATCATCTTCTTCTCTTGACCCTTGAAAACTTCCTTCACACAAACTTCAAGCAAACTCATGAGAGGGTTAGTGCTTAACCACAAATTCATATATTCAGAGGTGACACAATCATTCTTAACACTTCTGGACATTGCACAAAGCTTCTGAAAGTTAATGGAACAAAGAAACTCATTCAACATAGCAAAAGCGGCAATGCGAAATAAAAGACAGAATCTGTCAAAAACAGAACAGTCCGTAAATATGCTTCTGGACTGGGCACTTAACTTTCTCAAATGGAAAAACTCAAAACTAATGAAAGTTGCGTACATATCTGAGGATCACGCTCGTAATTTTGCAGATTTTTTCGAATTTTTTACAGAGACTTATGCCAGAATTCGTGATGACATGACAATGCTGTTTTCGCGCAGCGATCCCAAATATAACATCAACTTTAGCATAGAAACTTTACTTGGCACAAAAACATGATAAGGAGAGGTTGCTACAGTAGTAAACAACTTCCAAGACTCAACAAAACAAAAATTGCTGTAGTAAAATAAACACATGGGTTATCTCCCAAGAAGTGCTTTTCTTTAACGCCTTTCAGCTAGGCGTAGAAAGTGCAAATCAAGTAACATCAAGAGTAGAAGCATCAATATCATAGCTTGTTCTAATAATAGAATCAAAAGGCAACTTCAGTCTCTTTCTAGGGAAGTGTTCCATACCTTTTTTGAGAGGAAATTGATATCTAATATTACCTTCCTTCATATCAATAACAGCACCAACAGTTCGAAGAAAAGGTCTTCCCAACACAATAGGACAAGATGCATTGCATTCGATATCCAAGACAACAAAATCAACGGGGACAAGGTTATTGTTAACCGTAATGCGCACATTATCAATCCTCCCCAAAGGTTTGTTTTTAACATTATCGGCAAGATTAACATCCAAATAACAATTCTTCAATGGTGGCAAGTCAAGCATATCATAAATCTTTTTAGGCATAACGTAAATACTTGCACCAAGATCACATAAAGAATTACATTCAAAGTCATTGAATTTCATTTTAATGATGGGCTCCCAACCATCTTCTAACTTCCTAGGAATAGAAGCTTCAAGTTTTAATTTCTCTTCCCGAGCTTTAATGAGAGCATTTGTAATGTGTTTTGTAAAGGCTAAATTTATAGCACTAGCATTGGGACTTCTAGCAAGTTTTTGTAAAAACTTTATAACTTCAGTAATATGACAATCATCAAAGTCTAAACCATTATGTTCTACAGCAATAGAATCATTGTCACCAATATTTTGAAAATTTTCAGCAGTTTTATCACAAACAGCAGTTTCAGCAGTTTCAGGCAATTTTGTGCGCTTTGCACTAGGAGTAGAAACATTGCCAACACCTATTATTTTACCATTAATAGTAGGAGGTGCAGCAACATGTGAAGAATCAACATTACTAGTGGTGGTAATAGTCCATACTTTAGCTACATTATTCTTTTTAGCAAGCTTTTCTTTTTCTTCTCTATCCCACCTAGCATGCAATTCAGCCAACAATCTAATATTATCATTAATTCTAACTTGGATGGCATTTGTTTTAGCAAACCTAGCATCTTCAACTTTCTCAGGCATAACTTTCAATTTTAAAAGATCAACATCGAGAGCAAGACTATCAACCTTAGAAGCAAGAATATCAATTTTACCAAGCTTTTCTTCAACAGTTTTATTGAAAGCAGTTTGTGTACTAATAAATTCTTTAAGAATCACTTCAAGACCAGAGGGTACACTCTTATTATTATTGTAAGAATTACCATAAGAATTACCATAACCATTACTATTATTAGAAGGATATGGCCTAAAGTTGTTACCATAATTATTCCTATAAGCATTGTTGTTGAAATTATTGCTCTTAATGAAATTCACATCAACATTTTCTTCTTGAGCAACCAATGAAGCTAAAGGAATATTATTAGAATCAATATGAGATCTACCATTTGCAAGCATAGACATAATAGCATCAATCTTATCACCCAAAGAAGAGGTTTCTTCAACAGAATTTACCTTCTTACCTTGAGGAGTTCTTTCAAGTGTGCCATTCTGAGTAATTGATCATCATATCATCAAGTAATTTAGTTGCGGCGCCCGGAGTGATGGACATAAAAGTACCTCCAGCAGTTGAATCCAATAGGTTCCTCGAGGAAAAATTCAATCTCGCATAAAAGGTTTGGATGATCATCCAAGTAGTCACTCCATGGGTTGGGCAATTCTTTACCAAAGATTTCATTCTCTCCCATGCTTGAGCAACATGTTCATTATCAAATTGTTTAAAGTTCATTATGCTACTTCTCAAAGATATAATCTTAGCAGGAGGATAATATTTACTAATAAAAGCATCTTTACACTTAGTCCATGAATCAATACTATTTTTATGCAAAGATAGCAACAAATCTTTAGCTCTTCCTCTTAAGGAGAAAGGAAACAATTTCAGTTTTATAATATCACCATGTATATCCTTATACTTTTGCATTTCACAAAGTTCAACAAAATTATTAAGATGGGCAGCAAGCATCATCGCGTATTAACACCGTAAAATTGCTCTCTCATAACAAGATTCAAGAAAGCGTGTTTAATTTCATAGAATTCTCGTTGTAGTAGCAGGTGGAGCAATAGGAGTACATATAAAATCATTATTATTTGTGCTAGTGAAATCACACAACTTAGTATTTTCAGGAGTACCCATTATAGCAGCAGTAAAGTAAACTAGGCAAATAAAGTAAAGACAAGTAACTAATTTTTTTTGTGTTTTTGATATGTAGAACAAGACAGTAAATAAAGTAAAGCTAGCAACTAATTTTTGTGTGTTTTGTTTAAGTGCAGCAAACAAAGTAGTAAATAAAATAAAGCAAGACAAAAACAAAGTAAAGAGATTGGAAGTGGAGACTCCCTTGCAGCGTGTCTTGATCTCCCGGCAACGGCGCCGGAAATTTAGCTTGATACGCGCGAAGCACACGTCCGTTGGGAACCCCAAGTGGAAGGTATGATGCGTATAGAAGCAAGTTTCCCTCGGTATGAAACCAAGGTTATCGAACCAGTAGGGAGCCAAGAAGCACGTGAAGGTTGTTGGTGGAGGAGTGTAGTGCGGCGCAACACCAGTGGAAACCGGCGCCAACGTGGAACCCGCAAAACACAATCAAAGTACTTTGCCCCAACGTAACAGTGAGGTTGTCAATCTCACCGGCTTGCTGAAAACAAAGGATTAAGCGTATCGAGTGGAAGATGGTGTTTGTTTGCAAAGAACAGTAAAAGCAGTAGAATGTATTCAGATGTAAAGAATGGACCGGGGTCCACAGTTCACTAGTGGTGTCTCTCCAATAAGATAACTAACATGCTGGGTGAACAAATTACAGGTGAGCAATTGACAAATAAAGATTCAATACATATCAACGATGATTACTATGTGATTTAATCAGGGCATTACGACAAAGTACATAGACCGCTATCCAGCATGCATCTATGCCTAAATAATCCACCTTCGAGGTTATCATCCGAACCCCTTCCGGTATTAAGTTGCGAACAACGGATAATTGCATTAAGTATGGCGCGTAATGTAATCAACACAAATATCCTTAGACAAAGCATCAATGTTTTATCCCTAGTAGCAACAAGACATCCACAACCTTAGAACCTACTCGTCACGATCCCAGATTTAATGGAGGCATGAACCCACTATCGAGCATAATTACTCCCTCTTGGAGTTACAAGTATCAACTTGGCCAGAGCCTCTACTTGCAACGGAGAGCATGCAAGAACATAAACAACACATATATGATAGATTGATAATCAACTTAACATAATATTCTCTATTCATCGGATCTCACCAAACACAACATGTAGCATTACAAATAGATGATCTTGATCATGTTAGGCAGCTCACAAGATCTAATACAATGAAAGCACAAGCGGAGAAGACAACCATCTAGCTACTGCTATGGACCCATAGTCCAAGGATGAACTACTCACGCATCAATCCGGAGGCGGGCATGATGATGTAGAGCCCCTCCGGTGATGATTCCCCTCTCCGGCAGGGTGCCGAAGGCGATCTCCTAAATCCCCCGAGATGGGATTCGCGGCGGCGGCCTCTTAGTAATGTTTTCAGTATCATGGCTCTCGGTACAGAGGGTTTCGCGACGAAGACTTTAAGTAGGCGGAAGGGCAACGCGGTAGGCCACACGAGGGCCCCACACACTAGGGCCGCGCGGGCCCAAGCCTGGCCGCACCGCCCTAGTGTGGCGGCGCCTCGTGGCCCCCACTTCCTTTCCCCTTCGGTCTTCTGGAAGCTTCGTGCAAAACTAGGACCCTGGGCGTTGATTTTGTCCAATTCCGAGAATATTTCCTTAATAGGATTTCTGAAACCAAAAACAGCAGAAAACAGCAACTGGCTCTTCGGCATCTTGTTAATAGGTTAGTGCCGGAAAATGCGTAAATACGACATATAATGTGCATAAAACATGTAGATATCATCAATAATGTAGCATGGAACATAAGAAATTATCGATACGTCGGAGACGTATCAAGGTCCATCTCTGCTTTGAACGCCTCGAGCAAACTCAGGTCTTCCGAGGCACATACATCCTCGGCTTCATCTTCTGCATTGTCTTCATCCATGCCCGCATCTTCTTGTTCATCGTCTACGACCCTGTCATCGACAACCGGCAAGCCGATAATGAAATGGCCGGGGAGCCCTTCTTCCTGATAAAACTCGACATTCTTTGTTGAGGGGTCTACGCGGCGGTAATCGTCCTTGTATTGCGTGAAGGTACCGTCATCACAACATCCCATCCATGTAGACGTTTTGCTGGGGTTTTGCACGCGTACGGGAGATAGAATACTTGAAAGGCCTAGGTAGCCAAAATGTACACATCCTCTCCCTTATGAACAGAGTTTCTTTCAACTTCGACCAACCCAATTTCAGGATCCCGTCTCACCCGAAGTGGGTCGAACCAATGACATTTGAAGATGACGGGATTTAGCCCTTTGTCAAACCCGTAATTCAGCTCGTATATACTCTCGACTCTTCCATAGTAATAGAGCTCATCATCACCTTGACATACCACCCCGCTATTTAATTTATTGTCTTCGCGTTGGGCCGGCTTGTTGTGTATTTATAGGTCTGGAAGCGATACTCATTCACGTCATAGGAGTTGAACGTATCGACGGAATGGTTAAAGCCCCTAGCAATTTTTCTTAGCTCCGACTTCATCTCTTTGTCAGTTGTTGCCTACAAGTTTAGCAAGAGAAGTTTAGAACGAGAATTGACCGATAAATGTCCAAAGTGCAAGAAAATTTGGATAGAATAGTACCAAACCACAGAACCAGCTACTGAAACCGAAACCGCCGCCCTTACCAAAAATTTCCTTGGATTCTTCCGGGGTAGGCTCCCTGTGGGAATTCTTCCAATGTATAGCCGTGAATTGCCTATACTGATGAAAAGATGAAGAGTTAGCCACGAACATATGAGTGGATCAAGGACGTGAATGTTTGTGAATAACTAAATGGTTAGCCCTTACTTGATGTACGGCTTCACTTCCACCATGGTGTTCAAGACATACGAGTGGATCAAGGTCCGCTCATGTAGGTTCGTTCTGTACGGTTTCGAGCCACTTGACTTGCCACCAAGCCCTATGAAGATGCTAAGCTTGGGAACTTCTTCATTGTTGGCGGCATTGTAACGGAGGACCGGGTTGTGATTTGTGGGAATGTTTGGATCATAGTGCTTCGTGGTGAAGTTTGCCACCTCTAGGTTAAGGACTGCCTCGGCTATGGATCCTTCGATCTTGCATTTATTGCTTATCATTTGACGAAGCTTCTGTGTTTCTCTCTCGGGCGGAAACTGCCAACGGCCCCAATTCGCCCCACCTTGAGCATTCGTCCGCAAGGTGCAAGATCATATGTTGCATCGGATTAAAGAACCCTCGAGGAAAGATCCTCCCTAGATCGCAAAGCAACATGGGTGCCTCTTTATCCAGCTTCTCAATCACTTTAGTGTCAAACTCCCTAGCACAAATCTGGCGGAAGAAAAGCTCAACCTCGACAGCACTCGCCAAGTCTGCTCAGGGACATAGCCTCGAATCATTACCGGCATTATCCTCTCAAGTCATATGTGGTAGTCATGAGTCCTTGTACTCGCAACGTTTTCAAGTTCACACTCCTCATCCAGTTGGCTGCGAACCCATCAGGGAAAAACAAGGAGTTCTTCATCCATTGGAAGACCTCCCTTTTTTGGGCCTTTGTGAGGCAGAACAGAGCGTGTGGCCTATTCCATTTTTTTGGCACCATGAGGTGGCTGCATGTTCAACTCTGGCTTATCGCACCACCTTTCTTGATCAATTCGAGCCTTTATGTTATCCTTCATCTTCTCAGTGTCCACAATGGTGCTCCAAATGGCTTCACTGATATTCTTCTCAGTGTGCATTACATCAATGTTATGCGGGAGCTCAAGAAACTCAAAGTAAGGGAGCTTCCATAAGCACGGCTTGTGAGTCCATTGGTGTGTCTCCCCATATCCCAAGAAACCATTCCCATCAGGGCTAGGTTGAAGATCATCTAACTCGGCCTTGATTTCCGTTCTGGTCTTCAGAACTGGCTTCGGGTCATGGACAACACGACCTTTCTTGAAACTCTTTACAACACTCATGTATTCATGCCTTCGCTCAAGGAACTGTTGAGCTTCATCAAAGCATGAATACTTGCCTCCCTTGTTTAGCCAGAAGAAATCCACGGCCTGCCTGCACTGTGGGCAAGGCCACTTCCCATGTGTACACCAACCGCAGAACAAAGCACGTGCTAGCAGGTCATGCAGGGACGTGTGGTACTAGACATACATATCGAAGTACTCCTTCTTTGATGTGGCATATGTTTGGATCCCGCGACCTTCCCAGCCACAACCCAAGTCATCAACCAGCGGTTCCAGGTACACATTCATGTTCTTACCCGAGTATTTGGGCCCTGGGATTATCATCGACATAAACATGTTCTCTGATTTCATGCAGACGCAGGGGGAGGTTCATGGGAATAACAAACACTGGCCAACAACTGTATACTGCAGCCGACATACCATATGGATTGAACCCATCGGTTGAAATCGCAACTGCTACGCTCCTCGGGTCACCTGCTTTCAGTGGAAATTTCTTGACAAAGTTCTTCCATGCACTACTATCCGACGGATGTATCATCATCTCAGTGTGTCTGTTTCCTTCTACGGCCCACCTCATCTGTTGGGCAGTATCCTCGGTCATGAAGAGCCGCTGGATCCTCGGTAGGACTGGAAGATAGCAGAGGATATTCTTGGCAATCGTGGTCTGCCTCTTCTGACCATCACCATCGCGGTCTACTTCAAAGTACCTAGAGGAATTGCATCTGATGCAATAATTTGTGTCAGCATGCTCCTCTCTGAATAGCATGCATCCCTTTGGATAAGCGTGTATCTGCAGAGATGACATCTTAAGGTCACTGAGAAATTTGGCTGAATAGTAGAAGTTTTGTGGCAAGAGGTGCCCTTTCGGCAGAATGCTGCCAACGACGACCAGAAGTTCATCGAACCCATCTCTGCACAAGTTCCTGTGGCACTTAAAGGCCATAAGACGAGCGATGACATCTAGTTGGGTAACCTTTGTATCTTCATGTAGGGGTTTCTACGAAGCAAACAAAGCCTCATAATACTCCTTTGTGTTTTCCTCTGGGTCCTCACTTGTATTCGCATCCTGAGGTGTCTCCGCATCTACATGAGGGATTTTAGGTACATTACCATTAGCTAAGTTTTCTAAGCACCTATCAAACTCAATGTCATATTCTCCCCTAGGTTGAATCTGCAGCACCTCCTTCCTAGCATGTTTCTTTGCCTTTTCTCCATGGAAAGTCCAAATCTTATAGGACGGCGTGAACCCAAACTTGAGTAGGTGATTACTCATAGTTTCCTTGTCCTTTGACTTTTGGTTAGCGGACTTACTACAAGGGCACCAAACTGTTCTAGGTCTGCTAGGGATGGCAAACGCCCTATCCACAAACTGCTCGGTCTTTTCTCCCCATTCATCAGTATAGTTCCAGTGACTGATTCTGTCATCGTACATCTAGCCACGATTATCCATCCTCTAATCAGCACCAAAACAGACAAACATAGCATTTATATTGAATACGAAATAAATGCATCATATTTTTATATTTTTACGCGTGCATCAACCTGAAACTCTACTAGGTGGGCTCCTAGAAGCCACTGAATCCGTAGATTGAGTACGTTCTCCCTACTCTACCCCGATCCGAGACAGAATTTTAGCAGCACCTCCCTGTTGCTCTCCTGATACACGTCTCGGCAAAAATCCGAGAGGTGTGTGCATCCGGAGAACAATGGGGAGGCGCTACCGAAATCCTGTCTTGTATCGGGGTAGAGCAGGGAGAACATACCCAACTAGTAGAGTTACGGTTGTATCCGCTGGCTGTCCCGATAAATGCCGTAAGAGTTACGGTTCATAATATGCGAGACCACTAATGCATATTTGTTCGCGTAACCCTTACGGTCGGGAAGAGACTCCTAGGTATCGCGACAGACTTGGTGATCTAAACACAAAAAAAACCTAGGTACAAGAGAGGCGAATGGATGCTCACTCTCAAAGCGTGATCTACAGCCGGCGAAGAAGACCAACGACCCTCTGAGAGAATCGCCGAAGAAGATCCGCGATGCCCAGTCAAACACCCCCCCTCCCCCCCCGTGTCCACCTCGAAGCATCGCCTGCATAACGACAAAATAAAGTAGTCATGCAAGTGAACAAGATTTTTTCACAATAGTGGTATAACAATATTACTTCACCATAAAGAATTAAAGTGCAAAAAAATAATTCATTTGACCACTTTTAGTTTAAATTTCCTTGGAGCACATTATCTTATTTTTGCTATATGGGCCTACTTTTAACATATCCGACTCCTAAACACCTTTTTCAAAACTAAAATCCTATTTCTAGTTTAAACTACAGAAAAATCTTATACTAAACTAAAATCCGATTTCCAATTTATACTAAACCAAAATCCTATTTCTAATTTATACTACACTAAAATCCTATTATACTACACTAATTTATACTACACTATCCTATCATCACTAACCTTCTTGTGCAGGGGCGCAGGAGGCAGGGCAGCAGCGGGAGGCAGGGCGCGGGAGGCAGGGGCAGGGGTTGCAGGAGGCTGGGGCAGGGGCGGCCCCGGTGGTGGTGGCTCAGCGGCGAGGCGGCGCAGGCCGAGGGACAGGGGGAGGCAGCAGCAGCGTGGGTGGTGGCGGCTGATACGTCCAAAACGTATCTACTTTCCCGAACGCTTTTGCTATTGTTTTGCCTCTAATTTGTGTATTTTGGATACAACTAACACGGACTAACGCTGTTTTCAGCAGAATTGCTCTGGTGTCTCGTTTTTGTGCGGAAATCCAACTTTCGGGAAAATCCTCGGAATTTCTTCGGATGGCCCTATTTTACCAAAATATCGACGGAGCCGTGAAGGGCAAAGGAGGTGGAGGCCCGAGGGCCCCACACCACATGGCGGCGCGGCCTGTGGGGGCCCGCGCGGCCATGTGGTCTGGCCCCCTCGGCCGGCCTCCGACGCCCCCCTTCGGACTACTTATTGGTTTCGACCTGAAAACGCACGAAGAGAAGTCGACATCGCCAGAAACCCTCCAGAGAGCCGCCACATCGCGAGACTCCGTCGCGGGAGCCAGAAGTCTCCGTTCTGGCACTCCGCCGGGACGGGGAATTGGAGGAGATCTTCACCGCCATCACCGCCAACGCCTCTCCATCAACCAGCAATGTTTCCCCCATCCATGTGTGAGTAATTCCCCCGCTGTAGGCTGAAGGGGATGGTAGGGATTGGATGAGATTGGTCATGTAATAGTCATAAGATTGTTAGGGCATAGTGCCTAGTATCCGTAGATGTCACTTTTATGATATTGTTGCAACTTGTTATGCTTAATGCTTGTCACTAGGGCCCGAGTGCCATGATCTCAGATCTGAACATGTTATTGATTCATGAAGATATTCGTTGTTTATGATCTTACCTCGCAAGTTGTATACACATGTCGCTGTCCGGAACCAATGGCCCCGAAGTGACGAAATCGGGACAACCGGAGGGGATGGTAGTGATGTGAGGATCACATGTGTTCACGGAGTGTTAATGCTTTGCTCCGGTACTCTATTAAAAGGAGTACCTTAATATCCAGATAGTTTCCCTAGAGGCCCTGCTGCCACCGGCTGGTAGGACGAAGATGTTGTGCAAGTTTCTCATTGCGAGCACGTACGACTAAATATGGAACACATGCCTATTGATTGATTAGTACTTGGATACCGTTTTATTATTATCCGCAAATGCCCATGCTTTGATTGTTACATGAGTTTCTCTCATCCATGCAACGCCCGTTAAATCCGTCCCTGTGCCTACGATATTTTAATCCTGCTCGTTTACTATAATCACTATCGCTTTCTTTGTTTCACCGCTGCTGTTATTTCACTATTTCCATCTGCCATAAAACTGTTACTACTCGATAAACTCTTGCGAGCAAGTCTGTTTCCAGGTGCAGCTGAATTGACAACTCCGCTGTTAAGGCTTACAAGTATTCTTTGTCTCCCCTTGTGTCGAATCAATAAATTGGGTAATACTTCCCTCGAAGACGGTTGCGATCCCCTATACTTGTGGGTCATCAAGACTATTTTCTGGCGCCGTTGCCGGGGAGCATAGCTTTATTTGGAAGTTCACTTGGATTGATATTGTTCGCTGCAAATTCTCCATTATGGGTAAACCTCGCGATACTAAGATCGCCATATTACCATCCACTACAAGAAAAGGTACAACTCGAGTACCTCTGCTGCTCTTGATTCACCATCCGTGATTGATAAACTTGTTTCACCGCCACATGCTTCGCGTGTCTGGTACTTCGCTGAATCTGAAAATTCTCATAATATTGATAATGTTTCTGCTGTGCTTGATGATAGTGGTTCATTGGGATCTTTTCTAGATGCTACAATTGCTAAGTCTAGACAAATTGAAAATACTGAAACTCCTAATGCTACTACACCTGTTAAATCACCTGAACTTGATTATTCTAGTGATGATCCTGATGAAGATTATGTAGAGCTTGATAATGATTTTATTGAAAAATGCAAGGCTACTACTGATGCAAGAAAAATTAAAAAGTTGCTTGCAGAACATGCTGTTAGATATAAACCATCTCCTGATCCTAAATTTGCCACATCTCCTATAAACATTAGGGATAAAGATTATGATTTTTCTCTTGATCTATCTCATATAGCTATTGTTGAGAAAACACCCTTTTGTGGTACTCGAAAAGAAAGTGCTCGTTGAACACTTGACTCGAGTTATCTACTCTTAGTGGCGTGTTTTCTGATGATGTCAAGATGCGTACTTATTTTGTCGCTAAAATTTTTCCGTTCTCATTAAAGGATGATGCTAAAACTTGGTATAATAATTTGCCTCCTGGTTCTATTAAAAGTCCAACCGACTTGCGTGATGTTTTCTTTCGAAAATACTTTCCTGCTAGTGCTCAACACGCTGCTTTGCAGAGAATTTATAATTTTGACCAGGAAGATGGAGAGAAATTGCCTGAGGCTTGGGCTAGATTTTGTTCTCTTATTAGAGCTCAGCCTGACCATGATTTGGAAAAGCATGATTTACTTGATATATTTTATAGTGGACTAACTATTGAGTCTAGGGCATACCCGGATAGTTGTGCTGGTTGTGTTTTCAGAAAAGAACTCCGGACGACGCTCGAAGAATTATTGGCTAAAATAGGCCGGAATCATGATGATTGGTCTACACCTGAACCAACCCCGACACCGATAGTGAAGAAGAGGGGTATGATTAAATTAAATGATGAAGATATGAGGGAAGCCAAGAAGTCTCTTAAGGAGAAGGGTATTAAACCTGAAGATGTGAAGAATTTACCTTCTATTGAAGATATATGTGAGACAATTCCCCCTTCATCCATGATTGAGGTACACTCGCTTCAACACTTTACTAGGGAAGATATTCCGTATTCAAAATCTCCTGCTCAATGCTTAGATGAATTTGATAATTATATTGCTAAGCAAGAAAACTTTAATATGAGAGTAGAGAATCATTTAATGGAAAATTCCCGAGCTATTAGTGAATTGCATGATATTGTGGAGAGAACCTCCAATGATGTTAAGATACTTGTTAAACATTTTCAAATGGTTCAAACTCAAATTGATCAACTTACTAAAGTGCAAAATGACTTGTTGGGAAATAATTCTAAAGAAAAACATGCTTGTGAAGTAACAACTAGAGGTGGTGTTTCTACCCAGGATCCTCTATATCCCGAAGGGCATCCCAAAAGAGTTGAACAAGATTCTCAACTAATTAAAACTAGTGCTCCATCTAAGAAAAAGAAAAAGAAACATAAGAATGTTGTAGAATCCTCTCGAACCTGTTAATGATCCTAATAGTATTTCTATTTCGATGCTGAAACCGAAAGTGGTAATGAACATGAGGAAGATAATGATAAGAATGATACTCCCGATAAAGAAGAAATTGAAAAAGAACCCGAAAAGCATGCTAAAAATAAAAAGTATACTAAAGAAGACTTTATTACCGAGAAGCATGGTAATGAAAGAGAACCTTGGGTTCAAAAGCAAATGCCTTTTCCTCGCTAAGAAACTAAAATCAAAGGAAGAGGAACATTATAATAAATTTTGTGATTGGATGAAACCTTTATTTTTGCAAATCCCTTTGACTGATGCTATTAAATTGCCTCCTTATTCAAAGTATATGAAAGATATTGTTACTAACAAAAGGAAAATCCCCAATGAGGAAATTTCTACTATGCTCGCTAATTACTCCTTCAATGGTAAGATTCCAAAGAAGCTTGGAGACCCGTGTATACCGACTATTCCTTGTTCCATCAAGAATAATTATGTTAGAACTGCTCTATGTGATTTGGGAGCAGGTGTTAGTGTAATGCCTTTTTCTCTTTATAAGAGACTTGATTTAGATAAATTGATACCAACTGATATATCTTTGCAAATGGCTGATAAATCTACTGCTATTCATGTTGGTTTATGTGAAAATGTTCCTGTTCAAGTTACTCAGCATTGCTTGATATTAACTGATTTCGTTGTGTTGGAAATGCCTGAAGATGATAATATGTCCATCATTCTTGGAAGACCCTTTCTTAATACTGCAGGGGCTGTTATTGATTGCAATAAAGGCATGGTTACTTTCAATGTTGATGATAAGGAACACACTGTCTATTTTCCCAAGAGGATTGATAAAGTATGTGGAGTCAATACAATTTTTAATGTGAAAACTATCAAAGTGGGATCCATTGATTGTCCTATATATGAGCCTAAAGAAGAATATCAAACTCTTGTGATTGGATCCATATCAATTCAATATAAGGTAACATGATTGATTTGAGGTTTATTTCTTCTTATGTCATATAAAATTTATTTGATAGCAAGACTTGATCAACCTTGTTAACAAGTATATTTTATTGCATAAAAGAGCTAAACAACATTTCTTTCTTTCTTTCTCCCTTCACCTATTTTACTTGCTGTAGCACTTTTATTTCGCAATATGCTTTAGTCATTTAAGATTTTAGAAATCATTTTCCTGCGCATTCTAACACATCTAGATATTCCTCTTGACTCTAATGATGTACCACTAACCCCTAGGAAGCTAGATATTGCTGCTATGAAGAGCCATCGTTTTGTTACTACTGACTCCACTATAGATAATATGGTCTATAAAATGTTGTTTGCTGATGGGAATGAGAAAGAAATCCCTCTTCCCCAGCAGGGTTTGTTTAATATTGACAGGCAATCATGGTCGCTAACAAAGGAGGTGGTGGAGGAACATATGAAGATACAAGAGTTCCACCAGCAACATGACTCCGAGAACGCCGAGCCCTCCTACGACTACACCGTCACGTACCCCGACGTTTCCTCCAAGCACATACATGGAACCGGGTCGTTCTTCGTCATATTACGAAGACACCACTTCATGGGGACCGTGGGAATGAACTCCACTTAGGCCAAAAGCCTAAGCTTGGGGGGAGGTATACCGGCATCACTCATTCTTTGCGTATTATAATTGCTGGATACTTGTACATATTTGTTTAGTCTCTAGAGTGGTTTTCTAATGAAAGGGAGATGATATTTGGGGAAGTGCTGTCCAAAAACAGATTCTGTGCTGTTACCAAAAAAATTCGTACGCACAGCCAGAACGTTATTTTGAGTTGCCAATTTTTGAGCATGTTCCCCAGGTTGTTATCTAACTTTTATTAGTTGAACACTTTTTGGTTTGAACAATGGAAGATTTTTGTTAAATTCGATTTCTGTACTGCTGTCAGGATTTGGCAGATTTCTGTCATCCTGCTTTTCTGTGTTTCTGTTAGTTTGCATTCTTTTGTTTTCACTTTGTTTTTTTCCTAAAACACAAAAAGACCAAAAATATTTCTGTAGTTTCTCTGCACCATTTGTTTATTTGGTACCTTGCTCTTAGTTTGCTTTATTTGCTATCGTTAGTTTGCTATAAGAAAACCCAAAAAGATTTTGCTTTGTTTGCTTGCTTTTCTTTCGTGCTTGTTTCTAATTCGAAAACACCAAAAATATTTGCTGTTCTTCTTTGGTTTGTAAAGTTCATCATGAGTTCAATGGTCTTCGGTGGCTGGAGCGTGGTTTTCATTTCATATTATCCAAGCTACACAAGTGAAAAGGGCAATAATGACGATCTACGACAATCTGATTGTGGTGAGAGACTGGTATGAACTCTATTTGCTTTCATTTTTGTACATATACTCATCCATATGAGCATGCTTAGTTGGTTCATGTGAGGTATATGTTATTTGAGGAAGTCTAGTAGTTAATGATCTCTCATGTTTAGTTCCAATTTATTAATATGAGTAGCATGTCATGGATGTTTGCTTGCATTGTTTTATTCATAAGTAAGTATGGCATTGTGGTATCCTCCTTTGAATAATTCATTTATATCGACTTGGCACATGCTCACGCATGCATATGACTGAACAAAAAAGTCAATTTAGCCTCGATGATTTATATTGCTTCAGAGTTCTTGTATCACTTTTATGCCTCCGTTAATTTATTTTGCCGCAAGCATGATTATGACAATTCTCGCTCTCTTGATTTGTCGCTCCCTAGTCTTTTGCTAGCCTTCACTTGTACCGAGCGGTGACGCCGCTCGTGCTTCCAAACACCTGAAAACCAAGTTGTTCCAAAAGTGTCCACCATAAATACCTATGCATGGCATTTCAAACCATTCCAAGTAAATTCTCATGCGTTACCTTTAAAACTTTCAAAATGCTTCTCAATTTGTGTTAATGTTTCATAGCTCATGAAGAAGTATGTGGTGTTTAGCTTTCAACCTTGTCATTTACTTTTTGACGGACTCTCATATGGACTAGTGGCACATCCGCTTATCCAATAATTTTGCAAAAAGAGCTGGCAATGGGATTCCCAGTCCCGAATTAATTAACTTAAATAGACACTCCTCCATGGTTTGTGATTGTTGGACGGCACCCGAAGGATTCGGTTAGCCATGGCTTGTGTAAGCAAAGGTTGGGGGAGTGTCATCATCATAATAAAACTTAAATAAAAAGGCACTCCTTCATGGTATGTGATTGTTGGCGGGCACCCGAGGATTCGGTTAGCCATGGTTTGTGAAAGAAAGGTTGGAAGGAGTGCCAACCAAAAATAAATAAATGGGAGCCGCTCTTGTGAGTCCGGTTGATGAGGTAGTTAGTGTACCCATTACCATTCGTTGACAACAACAAACACCTCTCAAAAATAATTTTACTCCTCGCTTTACAAATGAAAAGCTCTAGCGCATGTTAATCCCTGCTTCCCTCTCGCGAAGGGTCAATCTTTTACTTTTATGTTGTGTCTCCATTCTTTCTTTGAGCACTATCTTGAGAGCACAACTTGTCATTCTTAGTATAATATGCTTGTCTCAAAATATGATTGATTGTGGTATAACTTTGATGCTTTTATCTTTGACAATCACTACTTCTAGTCTTTCTATGAACTCAAGAGGTGCCTCGGCATTTATGTTTTGCCGATCAAATACGGGCAAGCGAGATACCACTTTATCATATTCTCTTATGAACATTGCAATCTTGCTTATATACATGATTCATGGTGCTTATTATTAATTGTTGGTGCCTCTCCATGATTGACATAGCTGTTGGATGATCTTATTTGCATGTATCTCATTATGAACTGCTTAAGTATTAGCCATAGCATGAGAATATATACATCATATGAGCAAATGTGTTCGTGAAAGTTCTTTTATCGCTCAGTTGTTAACTGAATTGCTTGAGGACAAGCAATAAGCTAAGCTTGGGGGGATTTGATACGTCCAAAACGTATCTACTTTCCCGAACGCTTTTGCTATTGTTTTGCCTCTAATTTGTGTATTTTGGATACAACTAACACGGACTAACGCTGTTTTCAGCAGAATTGCTCTGGTGTCTCGTTTTTGTGCAGAAATCCAACTTTCGGGAAAATCCTCGGAATTTCTTCAGATGGCCCTATTTTACCAAAATATCGACGGAGCCAGAAGGGCAAAGGAGGTGGAGGCCCGAGGGCCCCACACCACATGGCGGCGCGGCCCGGGGGGCCGCGCGGCCATGTGGTCTGGCCCCTCGGCCGGCCTCCGACGCCCCCTTCGGACTACTTATTGGTTTCGACCTGAAAACGCACGAAGAGAAGTCGACATCGCCAGAAACCCTCCAGAGAGCCGCCACATCGCGAGACTCCGTCGTGGGAGCCAGAAGTCTCCGTTCTGGCACTCCGCCGGGACGGGGAATTGGAGGAGATCTTCACCGCCATCACCGCCAACGCCTCTCCATCAACCAGCAATGTTTCCCCCATCCATGTGTGAGTAATTCCCCCGTTGTAGGCTGAAGGGGATGGTAGGGATTGGATGAGATTGGTCATGTAATAGTCATAAGATTGTTAGGGCATAGTGCCTAGTATCCGTAGATGTCACTTTTATGATATTGTTGCAACTTGTTATGCTTAATGCTTGTCACTAGGGCCCGAGTGCCATGATCTCAGATCTGAACATGTTATTGATTCATGAAGATATTCGTTGTTTATGATCTTACCCGCAAGTTGTATACACATGTCGCTGTCCGGAACCAATGGCCCCGAAGTGACGAAATCGGGACAACCGGAGGGGATGGTAGTGATGTGAGGATCACATGTGTTCACGGAGTGTTAATGCTTTGCTCCGGTACTCTATTAAAAGGAGTACCTTAATATCCGATAGTTTCCCTAGAGGCCCGGCTGCCACCGGCTGGTAGGACGAAGATGTTGTGCAAGTTTCTCATTGCGAGCACGTACGACTAAATATGGAACACATGCCTATTGATTGATTAGTACTTGGATACCGTTTTATTATTATCCGCAAATGCCCATGCTTTGATTGTTACATGAGTTTCTCTCATCCATGCAACGCCCGTTAAATCCGTCCCTGTGCCTACGGTATTTTAATCCTGCTGTTTACTATAATCACTATTGCTTTCTTTGTTTCACCGCTGCTCGTTATTTCACTATTTCCACTCGCCATAAAGCTGTTACTACTCGATAAACTCTTGCGAGCAAGTCTGTTTCCAGTGCGAGCTGAATTGACAACTCCGCTGTTAAGGCTTACAAGTATTCTTTGTCTCCCCTTGTGTCGAATCAATAAATTGGGTAATACTTCCCTCGAAGACTGTTGCGATCCCCTATACTTGTGGGTCATCAGCGGCGGCGTGTGCGTGGCTAGTGGCGGGAGGCGGCGTCGGGAGGAGGAGCGGGAGAGCTCGGCGGCGGCGGGGGGAGGGGGATCGAGCGGGAAGCGGCTGCATGTGTGGAGGAGGGTGATGTCTACGGGTGCTTCTATTCTTGTAGACAGTGTTGGGCCTCCAAGAGCAGAGGTTTGTAGAACAGCAGCAAGTTTCCCTTAAGTGGATTACCCAAGGTTTATCGAACTCAGGGAGGAAGAGGTCAAAGATATCCCTCTCAAGCAACCCTGCAACCACAAAGAAAGAAGTCTCTTGTGTCCCCAACACACCTAATACACTTGTCAGATGTATAGGTGCACTAGTTCGGCGAAGAGATAGTGAAATACAAGTAATATGGATGAGTATGAATGGTAATAGCAATCTGAATAAAATATGGCAGCGAGTAAACATGCAACAAAACAGTAAACAAACGGTGTTTGCGGTATTGGAAACAAGGCCTAGGGATCATACTTTCACTAGTGGACACTCTCAACATTGATCGCATAATAAATAACTCTTTCTCATATGTGCTACATATACTCTTGTTTGATAATGAACACCATTCGTTGCGTAGGATTACACGAACCCTCAATGCCGGAGTTAACAAGCTCCACAACATTCGATATTCATGTTTAAGTAACCTTAGAGCACAATAGATCATTGCAAAATAAACCAAGAACTAACATAGCGCACACACCGTCCACATTACACTATGAAGGAGGAATAGATCACATCAATACTATCATAATGACAATTAACTCCACAATCTACAAGAGATCATGATCATAGCCTACGACAAGAACCACACCGTGCACACACTAGTCACCTTTACACCATGCAGGAGGAATAGATGATACGTCTCCAACGTATCGATAATTTCTTATGTTCCATGCTACTTTATTGATGATACCTACATGTTTTATGCACATTATATGTCGTATTTACGCATTTTCTGGAACTAACCTATTAACAAGATGCCGAAGAGCCGCTTGCTGTTTTCTCGCTGTTTTTGGTTTCAGTAAATCCTAGTAAGGAAATATTCTCGGAATTGGACGAAATCTTCGCCCGTGGTCCTATTTTTGCACGGAGCTTCCGAAGACCGAAGAGATAACGAAGTGGGGCGACGAGGCGCCGCCACCATAGGGCCGCGCGGCCGCAGGGGGCCCGCGCCGCCCTATGGTGTGGGCCCCTCGTCGGCCCCCCGACCTACCCTTTCGCCTACTTAAAGCCTCCGTCGCGAAAACCCCGCACCGAGAGCCACGATACGGAAAACCTTCCGCAGACGCCGCCGCCGCGAATCCCATCTCGGGGGATTCGGAGATCGCCTCCGGCACCCCGCCGGAGAGGGGATTCATCTCCCGGAGGACTCTTCATCGCCATGATCGCCTCCGGAGTGATGAGTGAGTAGTTCACCCCTGGACCATGGGTCCATAGCAGTAGCTAGATGGTCGTCTTCTCCTTGTTGTGCTTCATTGTTGGATCTTGTGAGCTGCCTAACATGATCAAGATCATCTATCCGTAATACTATATGTTGTGTTTGTCGGGATCCGATGGATAGAGAATACTATGTTATGGTGATTATCAATCTATTGTTTATGTGTTGTTTATGATCTTGCATGCTCTCCGTTATTAGTAGAGGCTCGGCCAAGTTTGTACTCTTAACTCCAAGAGGGAGTATTTATGCTCGATAGTGGGTTCATGCCTTCATTGACACCTGGGACAGAGGATGTAAAGTTCTAAGGTTGTGATGTGCTGTTGCCACTAGGGATAAAACATTGATTCTATGTCTAAGGATGTAGTTGTCGATTACATTACGCACCATACTTAATGCAATTGTCTCGTTGCTTAGCAACTTAATACCGAATGGGGTTCGGATGATAACCTCGAAGGTGGACTTTTTAGGCATAGATGCAGTTGGATGGCGGTCTATGTACTTTGTCGTAATGCCCGGATTAAATCTCACTATATTTATCATATCATGTACATGCATTGTTATGCCTTTCTCTATTTGTCAATTGCCCGACCGTAATTTGTTCACCCAACATGCTTTTATCTTATGGGAGAGACACCTCTAGTGAACTCGTGGACCCCGGTCCTATTCTTTACATAGCATACAATCTACCGCAATTGTGTTTTACTATTTTCTTGCAAACAATCATCTTCCACTCGATACGCTTAATCCTTTGTTACAGCAAGCCGGTGAGATTGACAACCTCACCGTTTCGTTGGGGCAAAGTACTTTGGTTTTGTTGTGCAGATTCCACGTTGGCGCCGAATCCCCGTTGTTGCGCCGCATCACATTTCGCCACCATCAACCTTCAACGTGCTTCTTGGCTCCTCCCGGTTCGATTAAACCTTGGTTTCTTTCTCGAGGGAAAACTTGCTACCGTGCGCATCATACCTTCCTCTTGGGGTTCCCAACGAACGTGTGCAGTTACACGCCATCAAGCTCTTTTTCCGGCGCCGTTGCCGGGGAGATCAAGACACGCCGCAAGGGGAGTCTCCACTTCTCAATCTCTTTACTTTGTTTTTGTCTTGCTTTATTTTATTTACTACTTTGTTTGCTGCACCTAAACAAAACACAAAAAAATTAGTTGCTAGTTTTACTTTATTTATTGTCTTGCTCTCTATATCAAAAACACAAAAAAATTAGTTACTTGCATTTACTTTATCTAGTTTGTTTTATTTACCGTTGCTAAAATGAATACCCCTGAAAATACTAAGTTGTGTGACTTCACAAATGCAAATAATAATGATTTCCTATGCACACCTATTGCTCCACCTCGCTACTACAGCAGAATTCTTTGAAATTAAACCTCGCTTTACCGAACTTGGTTATGAGAGATCAATTTTCCGGTGTTAGTTCCGATGATGCTGCTGCCCATCTCAATAATTTTGTTGAACTTTGTGAAATGCAAAAGTATAAGGATGTAGATGGTGATATTATTAAATTGAAAGTGTTTCCTTTCTCATTAAGAGGAAGAGCTAAAGATTGGTTGCTATCTTTGCCTAAGAATAGTATTGATTCATGGACTAAATGCAAGGATGCTTTTATTGGTAGATATTATCCTCCCGCTAAAATTATATCTTTGAGAAGTAGCATAATGAATTTTAAGCAATTAGATACCGAACATGTTGCTCAAGCATGGGAGAGAATGAAAACTTTGGTAAAGAATTGCCCAACCCATGGACTCGACTACTTGGATGATCATCCAAACCTTCTATGCAGGACTAAATTTTTCTTCGCGGAATTTATTGGATTCAGCTGCTGGAGGTACCTTTATGTCCATCACATTGGGGGCGGCTACAAAACTTCTTGATGATATGATGATAAATTACTCCGAATGGCACACGGAAAGAGCTCCACAAGGTAAGAAGGTAAATTCCGTTGAAGAAACCTCTTCCTTGAGTGATAAGATTGATGTGATTATGTCTATGCTTGTGAATGGTAGATCTAATGTTGATCCAAATAATGTTCCTTTAGCTTCATTGGTTGCTCAAGAAGAAAATGTTGATGTGAATTTCATTAAAAATAATAATTTCAACAACAATGCTTATAGGAACAACTCGGTAATAACTATAGGCCATATCCTCGCTAGTGGTAATGATTATGGTAATACTTATGGTAGATATGAGGAAAGGATGCTAGAAATTGAAAGATCCACTAAAAACTTTATGCAATCACAATATGAGCAAAATCAATTGTTTACTAAAACTATGAATGAACAATCTACCTTGTTGAAAAATATAGGAAATCAACTTGAAAACTTGAATAGGGAGATTTCTGGTCTGCAAACTAAAATTTCAAATGCTGAAACCCGAATCTCATACATGTCCGCATCACAATCTTCTTTAATTAATAAAATGGCTGCTAAACCTGATGATATTGATAATAAGATTACTACTACAGCAAATGCCATCCAAGTTAGAATTAATGAGAATATAAGATTAATGGCTGAATTGCGTGCTAGGTGGGATAGAGAAGAAAATGAAAAACTAGCTAAAGAGAATAATGTAGCTAAAGTTTGGACTATTACCACCACTAGTAATGCTAATTCTTCACATGTTGCTGCACCTCCTACTATCAATGGTAAAATAATTGGTGTTGGCAATGTTTCTACTCCTAGTGCAAAGCGAACAAAACCGCCTCGAAATTGCTAAAACTGCCGAAACCGCTTGTGATAAAACTCGCTGAAATTTTTTCCAACCTTGGGAACAATGATCCCATTGCTGTAGCTCATAATGATTTAGATTTTGATGATTGCCACATCTCTGAAGTTATAAAGTTCTTACAAAAACTTGCTAAAAGTCCTAATGCTAGTGCTATAAATTTAGCCTTTACAAAACATATTACAAATGCTCTCATAAAAGCTAGAGAAGAGAAACTAAAACTTGAAACTTCTATTCCTAGAAAGTTAGAAGATGGTTGGGAGCCCATCATTAAAATGAAATTCAATGACTTTGAATGTAATGCTTTATGTGATCTTGGTGCAAGTATTTCGTTATGCCTAAAAAGATTTATGATATGCTTGACTTGCCACCATTGAAGAATTGTTATTTGGATGTTAATCTTGCCGATAATGTTAAAAAGAAACCTTTGGGGAGGATTGATAATGTGCGCATTACGGTTAACAATAACCTTGTCCCCGTTGATTTTGTTGTCTTGGATATCGAATGCAATGCATCTTGTCCTATTGTGTTGGGAAGACCTTTTCTTCGAACCGTTGGTGCTGTTATTGATATGAGGGAAGGTAATATTAAATATCAATTTCCTCTCAAGAAAGGTATGGAACACTTCCCTAGAAAGAGAATGAAGTTGCCTTTTGATTCTATTATTAGAACAAGTTATGATGTTGATGCTTCTACTCTCGATGTTACTTGATTTGCACTTTCTGCGCCTAGCTGAAAGGCGTTAAAGAAAAGCGCTTATGGGAGACAACCCATGTTTTTACTACAGTAATTTTTTTGTTATATGTTGAGTCTTGGAAGTTGTTTACTACTGTAGCAACCTCTCCTTATCATGTTTTTGTGCCAAGTAAAGTTTCTATGTCAAAGTTGATGTTATATTTGGGATCGCTGCGCAGAAACAGCATTGCTGTCTGTCACGAATCTGGGCACAGGCCTCTGTAGAAAATTCGAAAAAATCTGCCAATTTACGAGCGTGATCCTCAGATATGTACGCAACTTTCATTAGTTTTGAGTTTTTCCATTTGAGCAAGTCTGGTGCCAGCTTTAAATTCGTCTTTACGGACTGTTCTGTTTTTGACAGATTCTGCCTTTTATTTCGCATTGCCTCTTTTGCTATGTTGGATTCATTTCTTTGATCCATTAATGTCCAGTAGCTTTATGCAATGTCCAGAAGTGTAAAGAATGTTTGTGTCACCTCTGAATGTGTGAATTATTAATTGTGCACTAACCCTCTAATGAGTTTGCTTGAAGTTTGGTGTGAAGGAAGTTTTCAAGGGTCAAGAGAGGAGAATGATATACTATGATCAAGAGGAGTGAAAGCTCTAAGCTTGGGGATGCCCCCGTGGTTCACCCCTGCATATTTTAAGAAGACTCAAGCGTCTAAGCTTGGGGATGCCCAAGGCATCCCCTTCTTCATCGACAACATCATCGGGTTCCTCCCCCGAAACTATATTTTTATTCAATCACATCTTGTGTTCTTTACTTGGAGCGTCGGTTTGTTTTTGTTTTTGTTTTTGTTTGAATAAAATGGATCCTAGCATTCACTTTGTGGGAGAGAGACACGCTCCGCTGTTGCATATGGACAAATATGTCCTTAGGCTTTACTCATAATGTTCAAGGCGAAGTTTCTTCTTCGTTAAATTGTTATATGGTTGGAATTGGAAAATGCTACATGTAGTAATTCTAAAATGTCTTGGATAATGTGATACTTGGCAATTGTTGTGCTCATGTTTAAGCTCTTGCATCATATGCTTTGCACCCATTAATGAAGAAATACATAGAGCTTGCTAAAATTTGATTTGCATATTTGGTCTCTCTAAGGTCTAGATAATATCTAGTATTGAGTTTTGAACAACAAGGAAGACGGTGTAGAGTCTTATAATGTTTACAATATGTCTTTTATGTGAGTTTTGCTGCACCGGTTCATCCTTGAGTTTGCTTCAAATAACCTTGCTAGCCTAAACCTTGTATCGAGAGGGAATACTTCTCATGCATCCAAAATCCTTGAGCCAACTACTATGCCATTTGTGTCCACCATACCTACCTACTACATGGTATTTCTCCGCCATTCCAAAGTAAATTGCTTGAGTGCTACCTTTAAAATTCCATCATTCACCTTTGCAATATATAGCTCATGGGACAAAATAGCCTTAAAAACTATCGTAGTATTGAATATGTACTTATGCACTTTATCTTTTATTAAGTTGCTTGTTGTGCGATAACCATGCTTCGGGGAACGCCATCAACTATTGTTGAATATCATGTGAGTTGCTATGCATGTCCGTCTTGTCCGAAGGATCTATCACCTTAGTGGTTGGAGCATGCAAAATTGTTAGAGAAGAACATTGGGCCGCTAACTAAAGCCATGAATCATGGTTGAAGTTTCAGTTTTGGACATATATCCTCAATCTCATATGAGAATAATAATTGTTGCTACATGCTTATGCATTTAAGAGGAGTCCATTATCTCGTTGTCCATGTTGTCCCGGTATGGATGTCTAAGTTGAGAATAATCAAAAGCGAGAAATCCAAAATGCGAGCTTTCTCCTTAGACCTTTGTACAAGCGGCATGGAGGTACCCCTTTGTGACACTTGGTTGAAACATGGCATGCAAAGATCCGGTAGTCCAAGCTAAGTAGGACGAGGTGCGGGCACTATTAGTATACTATGCATGAGGCTTGCAACTTGTAAGATATAATTTACATAACTCATATGCTTTATTACTACCGTTGACAAAATTGTTTCATGTTTTCAAAATAAAAGCTCTAGCACAAATACAGCAATCGATGCTTTCCTCTTTGAAGGACCATTCTTTTACTTTTATTGTTGAGTCAGCCTACCTATCTCCCTCCACCTTAAGAAGCAAACACTTGTGTGAACTGTGCATTGATTCCTACATACTTGCATATTGCACTTGTTATATTACTTTATGTTGACAATATCCATGAGATATACATGTTATAAGTTGAAAGCAACCGCTGAAACTTAATCTTCCTTTGTGTTGCTTCAACACCTTTACTTTGATTTATTGCTTTATGAGTTAACTCTTATGCAAGACTTATTGATGCTTGTCTTGAAGTACTATTCATGAAAAGTCTTTGCTCATATGATTCACTTGTTTACTCATGTCATTACCTTTGTTTTGATCGCTGCATTCATTACATATGTTTACAAATAGTATGATCAAGATTATGATGGCATGTCACTTCGTAAATTATCTTTGTTATCGTTTTACCTCGCTCCGGACGAGCAGAACTAAGCTTGGGGATGCCGATACGTCTCCAACGTATCGATAATTTCTTATGTTCCATGCTACTTTATTGATGATACCTACATGTTTTATGCACATTATATGTCATATTTATGCATTTTCCGGAACTAACCTATTAACAAGATGCCGAAGAGCCGCTTGTCGTTTTCTGCTGTTTTTGGTTTCGTAAATCCTAGTAAGGAAATATTCTCGGAATTGGACGAAATCTTCGCCCGTGGTCCTATTTTTGCACGGAGCTTCCGAAGACCGAAGAGATAACGAAGTGGGGCGACGAGGCGCCGCCACCATAGGGCCGCGCGGCCGAGGGGGCCCGCGCCGCCCTATGGTGTGGGCCCCTCGTCAGCCCCCCGACCTACCCTTTCGCCTACTTAAAGCCTCCGTCGCGAAAACCCCAGCACCGAGAGCCACGATACGGAAAACCTTCCGCAGACGCCGCCGCCGCGAATCCCATCTCGGGGATTCAGGAGATCGCCTCCGCACCCTCGCCGGAGAGGGGATTCATCTCCCGGAGGACTCTTCATCGCCATGATCGCCTCCGGAGTGATGAGTGAGTAGTTCACCCCTGGACCATGGGTCCATAGCAGTAGCTAGATGGTCGTCTTCTCCTTGTTGTGCTTCATTGTTGGATCTTGTGAGCTGCCTAACATGATCAAGATCATCTATCCGTAATACTATATGTTGTGTTTGTCGGGATCCGATGGATAGAGAATACTATGTTATGGTGATTATCAATCTATTGTTTATGTGTTGTTTATGATCTTGCATGCTCTCCGTTATTAGTAGAGGCTCGGCCAAGTTTGTACTCTTAACTCCAAGAGGGAGTATTTATGCTCGATAGTGGGTTCATGCCTTCATTGACACCGGGACAAGTGATGTAAAGTTCTAAGGTTGTGATGTGTCGTTGCCACTAGGGATAAAACATTGATTCTATGTCTAAGGATGTAGTTGTCGATTACATTACGCACCATACTTAATGCAATTGTCTCGTTGCTTAGCAACTTAATACCGAATGGGGTTCGGATGATAACCTCGAAGGTGGACTTTTTAGGCATAGATGCAGTTGGATGGCGGTCTATGTACTTTGTCGTAATGCCCGGATTAAATCTCACTATATTTATCATATCATGTACATGCATTGTTATGCCTTTCTCTATTTGTCAATTGCCCGACCGTAATTTGTTCACCCAACATGCTTTTATCTTATGGGAGAGACACCTCTAGTGAACTGTGGACCCCGGTCCTATTCTTTACATAGCATACAATCTACCGCAATTGTGTTTTACTATTTTCTTGCAAACAATCATCTTCCACTCGATACGCTTAATCCTTTGTTACAGCAAGCCGGTGAGATTGACAACCTCACTCGTTTCGTTGGGGCAAAGTACTTTGGTTTTGTTGTGCAGATTCCACGTTGGCGCCGAATCCCCGTTGTTGCGCCGCATCACATTTCGCCACCATCAACCTTCAACGTGCTTCTTGGCTCCTCCTGGTTCAATTAAACCTTGGTTTCTTTCTGAGGGAAAACTTGCTACTGTGCGCATCATACCTTCCTCTTGGGGTTCCCAACGAACGTGTGAGTTACACGCCATCAATAGACTACTTTAATAACATCACATGAGTAGCACATAACTAGTAGCGATACAAAGCTCATCATATGGATCTCAATCATGTAAAGCAGCTCATGAGATCATTGTATTGAAGTACAGAGAGAGATTAACCACATAGCTACGATAGAGCCCTCAGCCCTGTGGGAGAACTACTCCCTCCTCATCATGGGAACAGCGATGGCGGTGAAGATGGCGGTGGAGATGGCTTCCGGGGCAATCCCCGTCCCGGCGGCGTGCCGGAACGCAGACTTCTGTCCCCCGAATCTTGATTTCGCGATGGCGGCGGCTCTGGAAGGTTTTCTCGGGTTTCGTCGAACGTATCCGTGTTTTTAGGTCAGGAAGACATTTATAGGCGAAGAGACGGAGTCGGAGGGGCCACGGGGCTCCCTCCTCATAGGGTGGCGCGCCCACCCCCTTGGCCGCGCCGCCCTGTGGGGTGGGGCCCTCCTGGCTCCCCTCTGGCCCTTCTTCGGTGCTCTGGAAGCGTCCGGGAAAAATAGGATGTTGGGTCTTTATTTCGTCCGATTCCGAGAATATTTCCTTTCTAGGATTTCCGAAACCAAAAACAGCAGAAAACAAAGAATCGGCCCTTCGGCATCTCGTCAATAGGTTAGTTCCGGAAAACGCATAATAATGACATATAATGTGTACAAAACATGTAGGTATTATCAATAAAGTAGCATGGAACATAAGAAATTATAGATACGTTTGAGACGTATCAGAGGGCGGCGGCTCTCGGCGCGTGGGAGGAGGAGAGGGTGGGCGCGGGCGCATGTGTGTTCGATTTTGCCAGAAACACCTGGTCGGACCGGGTCGCGTTTAGGGTAATGTGCGGGTCTTTCCCGTGCAGCGTGTCTTTGCCGTGCGGCAAGAATTTGCCGTGCGCCCTAGCATCTTTGTCGTGCGCAAAGGCTCTTTGCCGTGCGCTGGTGCATGGCAAAGTTACATTTTCTTACCTTTTACAATTTTAATTGTCATGAACATTTAATTTTATTTAAAATTGAATTAACTCTTTTCTTAACATGAATATTATTCAATAATGTGCTTATCATGCTTTTTAAAAATTATATAGGTGGAGATTACCTAACCCTAAACCCTAAACTGGGGAGGCTTCGAGTAATGCAACTACAGCTCCTGACACGCGAGCTGCAAAACCCTAAATGCTAAACCCTAAACCTAACCCTAAACCTAAATCCTAACCCTAACCATAAATCCTAACCCTAAACCTAAACCCTAACTCTAACCCTAAATCCTAACCCTAACCCTAACCCTAAACCCGAAACCTAACCACCAGATCAAGGCAGCTCATGTGATATTGCTAGGTGCGGGTAAACTGGAGGCTACCATGTGCCAAAAGTTCCCAAGCTTGGATTTCCATGTGTATATGTCCCAAACAAACCTAAAACAATAAAAAAATACGTTGGTGGAACCTCGCGCGGAGAAATCTAGAGGTTGGACCTGCCGGGGCACACATACCGTTGTTTTGGGGAGGAGGAGGGGGAGAATGACCGCCGGATCACCGGAAACCCCCCAAATCTTGCATGTGGACGTATGATATGTGTGAAAGTGTGGTGGAAGGTGTAATGGTGCAAAAATAGCTCCCCTAAACCCTAAACCCTAAACTGGGGAGGCTTCGAGTAATGCAACTGCATCTGCTGACATGAAGCTGCAAAACCCTAAATCCTAAACACTAACCCTAATCCTAAACCCTAAACCTAACCCTAAATCATAACCCTAACCCTAAACCCTAACCCTAAATCCTAACCCTAACCCTAAACCCTAAACCTAACCCTAACTAGTAGATCAAGGCAGCTCATGTGATAATGGCTAGGTGGATGCGGGTATGCCGGAGGCTACCATGTGCCAAAGGGTCCCAAGCTTGGTTTTCCATGTGTATATGTCCTAAAAAAAACTAAAAGAATGAAAAAGTACATTGGTGGAACCTCGCGCAGAGAAATCTAGGGGTAGACCCGCCGGGGCACACATATCGCTATTTTTGGAGGGAGCAGGGGGAGAACGACCGCCGGGGCACCGGAATCCCACCAAATCTTGCATGTGGACCTATGATATGTGTAAAAGTGTGGTGGGAGGTGTAATGGTGCAAAAATAGCTCCCCTACAGCCTAAACCGTAAACTGGGGAGGCTTCGAGCCCTAAACCCCTAGACCATAAACCATTAACTACACGTGCTGACACGGGAGCTGCAACACCTTAAATCCTAAACCCTAAACCTGAACCCTAAACCTAACCCTAACTCTAACCCTAAATCCTTACCCTAACTCTAAACCCTAACCCTAACCCTAAATCCTAACCCTAACCCTAACGAGTAGATCAAGGCAGTTCTTCTTGGAATAATGTGCCTAAGTGCCTCCAGCGCATGTGGACTACCTTGTTGAAGACAACGCGATGGATGGTATCTGCTTACCACCAGAATTGGATGGGAAGCTTGATATATGTGCCCACTTTTGAAGATTGTCTTCAAGAACAAGTTACCGAGAAGGGTGGCTCATGTGATAATGGATGCGGGTATATATATAACTGGAGGCTACCATGTGACATAGGGTCCCAAGCTTGGATTTCCATGTGTATATGTCCCAAAAAAACCTAAAACAATGAAAAAGTACATTGGTGGAACCTCGCGCGGAGAAATCTAGGGGGCTGGACCCGCCAGGGCACACATATCGCTGTTTTGGGGGGAGGGGAGAATGACCGCCGGAGCACCGGAACCCCACCAAATCTTGCATGTGGACGTATGATATGTGTGAAAGTGTGTTGGAATGTGTAATGGTGCAAAAACATCTCCCCTAAACCGTAAACCCTAAACTGGAGAGGCTTCGAGCAATGCAACTGCAGCTGCTCACACGGGAGCTACAAAACCCTAAATCCTAAATCCTAACCCTAACCCTAACCCTAGATCATAACCCTAAACCCTAACCCTAACCCTAATCCTAAACCCTAAACCTAACCCTAACCAGTAGATCAAGGCAGCTCATGTGATAATGGCTAGCTCCGGGTATACCGGAGGCTACCATGTGCCAAAGGGTCTCAAGCTTGGTTTTCCATGTGTATATGTCCTAAAAAAACTAAAATAATGAAAAATCACATTGGTGGAACCGCGCGCGGAGAAATCTAGGGGGGTAGACCCGCCGGGGCACACATACCGCTGTTTTTGGGGCGAGGAGAGGAAGAACGACCGCCGGAGCACCGGAATCCCACCAAATCTTGCATGTGGACCTATGATATGTGTGAAAATGTGGTGGAAGGTGTAATGGTGCAAAAGTAGCTCCCCGGTGTGACCTTCCTCACATTTGGGCGATAACACTTAGCAGATTTTCCGAAGCGCGGATTGCTCCGAAACCCTGATTTTATATGTGGGGGATGAAGATAGCGAGTACTTTTGTATTGCAAATAGTATGGGTATATACACATTGTCTTAAGTAACACTAATAAATAGTCATCAAAAAGTAAAACTAATTAAAAAATATATAAGTTTTAGATGAGATAAAATAGAAAGAAAAAACAAAGGAAAATGCCATATGGCGCACGGCAAAGGCGGCGTTGCCATGCCTCCCAGGTGGGCGCACGGCAAAGGGTGAGGCACGGCAATGCCCAGAGCCTTTCCCGAGCGCCATATCTTTGTCGTGCGCTGTGGTGGTCCATTGCCGTGCAGCTTTCTTTGACGTGCGCTCTCTTCTGTCGTTGCCGTGAATCGTTTCTTTGTCGTGCGCTTGTTTCTATCTTTGCCTTGGCCAGTGTCTTTGCCGTGCATTTTTCTCAGTGCTCACGACAAATAAGTCTTTGCGGTGCGGGCGCACACGGCAAATATAGCCTGCATGGCAGCCCTTTTTTTCCCGTAGTGCTTCAAGCTCAATTAACAAAGAGGCTACTGATGTGGGGAGACGGTAACCAAGCACAGGCATTAGAGCAGTTTTGCTCTCTCGGGTCGCCCCTCCAGGCGACTGAGAGGGCGAAACCCTAGCCCGCCGCCGCCGCCCCTCCCCCCTTCAGGCTCTCCTCGTCGCCCCCCAAGGCGCCGCCGGGCTAAGCCCGCGACGCCGGTGAAGGGGGCGGCGGGGATCTGGGCGCCCGCCTCCCCGCACGTTCGTAGCTGGAGGATCTCGCGCGGGGTCTGCTTTGGTCGATGTCGCCGTTCCGGGGCGCCCTCTGCTCCGTCGGCAGGTCTCTGGCCTGGTCGAAGGCTCGGGAGGCGCTCTACGGCGGTGGCCTCGGTGGGGCCCTAGGTTTCGAGGCGGCGGCCTCGTCGTGGGTGAGGGCGGCGTGGGCCTGCCGGCAGGCTCCGTCTGCTGATGCTGGTTGCCGTGCTCCTTGGCTACGCGGGTGGCGAGGCGCCGGTGGAAGAGACGCGGTGGGGAGATCGCCCCGGTGGTCTCTCGCGTCGGATCTGGAGCTGTTGCCTTTCTGCGCGTCGAGCTCGACACTGCCCAACACTGGACTTGTTCCGGTGGGTTGCTGCAGTTGGAGGTGGAGCGCTGGACCGGGGAAACTCTTGTCCGACGGGGCGGCCACGAAGTCGTCGACGCCGTTGGCGCCGATCTCCTTCTTCAAGGCGATTTCGAGGTACTCTTTCCCCTCCTCGTCTAGCCTATCCCGGGTGAAAACCCAAAAGCCTCGGCTTGGGCGGCGGCGGCGCTCCGGCGTCGTCCCCTTCCTCGAAGGCGCCGCCTTGGGATGGCTAGGTCGCGTGGTCGTGTCGTCGATGGTGGTTTGGCCGCCGGGAGCGGGCGTCTTCCGTGTTGCGGGGCTAGTGCCGGCGTGGCGTTCGCTCTCCCCGGTGATCTCTCGCCTTGGTGAGTGAGAGGGGAAGGGTCCCCTCTCCGGTAGCCGCAGGTGCTCCGGTGGTTGAGCCGGGTACCAACCATGGGCACTGGCACTTTCTTTTCCCGCAGCTTCGGTGTGCTCTTTTCTGGCAGTTTGGGTCGCGGCGTGGTGATGGGTGCTGTGGCGGCGGTGGCGGTCTCCGGCAATGTCACGGTGCGGCGGGGTTCAGCGTCTTCCCAATCCCATATCTTTGTCCAGACGTGCTCAGGGTGAGCAGATCTCCCTCTTGACGGGTGCGGCGCCCCCGATCCGGGGCGAGAAAACAGGGTGTTTTCTTCAGAGGTGGAGCGTCTGGCATTGTGTTTCTCCTATGGTGTTCGACGCTGGTTCAAGTCCTCCGTGGCGTGCTTCCAATACCTCGCTTCCTCTTCAGTCAGTTCACAGCGCGGGACAATGGCGTCGATGATCAAGCTTCGCTTCAATGTCTTTTCTTTTTAGTGCTTGTTTTTCGTCGCCTGTAAGCTGTTCTTCAGCATTTTGTAAACTCTGGCCGTTGTGGGCTTTATTAATTTAAAGTCGGGCTCGTGGAGCCTTGAATTAAAAAACCAAGCACAGGCATGCAGACATGTTTTGATTAAATCAGTAACCTTACCGAGAGTCATCAGCAACTCTAGGCAATTATCAATAACCATTGTTCCAGTACCTCTATAATCAAAAGGGTTAATCACAAGGATCAACCACTTCCATCGAATCAGATTCAACAAATACTGATTGGCACCCAAGCCCTTCTGCCAACTGAAGTCCAGCGAATAAGGCCATTGCTTCCATAGTTGATGCATCAATAGCATGCTCCTTATAATCACATGAAGCAGCAATAAAATTCCCACAAGAATTTCGGATAATAGCTCCCGTAGCTCTGGATCATGCATCCACTAAATAAGCCGCATCAACATTGAGTTTAAGAAATCCACTTGTAGCTAGGCTTAACCCATCCATGATGTTTCAGTGTCTTTGTCACCCTCTCACTTTAACATTATTGGCAACAATGCCTCTGATACTCATTGTTGCTCTTACTGGTGTAGGTACCAATTAATTATGCTTTACTTGCCTTCTCATCCACCATATATACCAGCAAGTAACAAAGATAGTTTCATTTACAAATTCCACATTTCCCTCTGTGTTATCTGAACACAACAGCTCCTCTAGTACCATCGACCTAGCTAGGTCGACCTCAAGCGCCTTGCGGATAAGATCCTGGAGACCGAATTCTCTCCACACCTCTTCTGCCTTCTTACATCTGAGTTAGAGCATGTACCCCAAGAATTTAGAGATTTCCTTTACATGCATCGGGAAATCCGAGATACAGGTGTTCATGCTAAACTTCAGGCGGATGTAGTTGCGCATTTGTGTCGAGGAGAGGAGCCGCCAACAATGCATTATTTAATTTGAATTATTGTATAAATAATTTAATTTTTATTTATGTGATTGTACGAATAATTAAAATATTGTATGAATAATTTATTTTTCTATTTGTGTGGTTGTATGAATAATAATATATTGTATGAATAATTTATGTGATTGATATATTGTTTAAAAATATTGTAAAAAGAAATCACAAGTTTTTGGGGCCACCGTATGGGGGTGACGGTGTGGGAACAGCATCTCCAAATGGAGAATGCAGTGCCGACGCCCCTCATACTAGGCCGGCGCCTATTTGGGGGCACCGGTGGAGATGCTCTAAGCCTGGGCACCTGGCAGCAGAGCTTATTTTGATCAAAAATTTAATAAAAATTTAGTTAAAAATTTGATCGGCCCATCGTAGGTCCGCCACTGCGTGTGAAGGTACTTCAGGCTTAACCGAACGTGTTGAGATGAAAACATCAACACTATGGCCCCTCTTCCGTTATTGTTTGGTATGTACATACTCTCTCCGTTCTCAAATAAGTGTTCGTTAGGACATGTTTTAATTCAAACTTTATTAACTTTGACCAACCTTTTAAAGAAAATAGCAGTATTTATGACACTAAATTGATATTGTTGTAACTCATCTTGACATGTAGTTTAATAATATAACAATTTGACGCCATGGTTCTACTTTTTTAGTTAAAATTGGAAAATGTTTGAGTTCTAAAAAAGAAAAAAACGTCCGCTTATTCACGGACAGGGGAAGTATATTAGCAAAGCCCAATTTCATCATCAGTATTTCTCCACTCTACCTGTTGAGATGCGTCTGTGAGAGGAAGAGTATGTCAGGCTTATGTTGCCTCGGCAAGTCCGGCAGCTTACGAACCACCGAGTCAGAGGCCAAACCTTGGCAGTTCTGGCCCATTGCTCTCATTGACCTGGGCGGCTCCCCTCGAGGGAGCCTGCCAAATTAATAGCTTTGATTTTTTTTTTTAGATATGGGAGCATAGCCCCGGCCTCTGCATCAATCGATGCACACGTACCATTTATTAAATAAAAACGTCACAATGTAGTACTTATTGCATAACGAAAGTCTGGTAACCGGAGAAAACTAAAATATCGAAACAGAACAAGTGACGATGGAAGGTATACAAAGAACTATCCATCTAGAATTCTGCTAATGTGTCGCCATCCAGTAGCCTGGAAATAGCAGTCCTGAGTCTGGCCGGGCATAAATAACCGAGACCGAAGCCCGAACCCGAAATAACCGGGACCGAACCCGAACAAAGGAAAACTTCGGTCCTCGGTTACCACATCGGTCTTGGGAACGAGATGACCGAAATTATATCGGGCTGTTCGGTTGTCGTGGACACCAGACCGAAGCGACCGAAGTGACCGAAGGTCTTTCCCAGTGAATTGATTATGTCCCGCGCGCAGCCCATGAGGCCCTATTCTCTTCCCTATTCCCTTCCTCACTCCTCCATCCTCCGTCCTCTTTCTTTTCTCCCTGACCTAGCCGCCAGCCAGGGGAGAGAGAACATGGCATAGTGCCGCCACATCTCCATCCCCGGTCGCCAGCAGCTGCAACCGCCGCCAGCCAGCCACCCTCACGGTGAACTGCATCATCTCTGATCCCAGGCACCGGCAGCCGCACCCACGTCGCCCCGCCAGGACGCCACGCCTCACCACCAGGCTCCAGCGGCCGCATCTGCAGACCCCTGATGTAGGCGCTAGACTGCTCTTCTAGCTTGATTACGTTTTGCTCTGCTACATCATCTGGTGCAAGTGTGGAACCTGAACTGCCCTTTCCACCGTTTTGCTCTTCTAAACTGCTCTTCTAGATTGTTGTATCCTTTTTCCAGTGTACTTTTCATTGAGATGTAACTGTCTGCAATAATGAATTAATGGAGAGTGAATAAGAGATTTGTATTGCTGTTTTTTGTAGGTTACATCTGAATCGTATGATGAGCTGCACCACTATGTAGATGAGGATTAATTGCACAGGCGTGAACTTGCCCTTGCACATACATAAGCAGATGAGGCGATAACTGACAGTCACTTTGAAAATCAGTTTTCCTATTTTTTGGTGCCACCGTTAGGTCTTGTGTTGGCGCTGTCTGCAACATTGTGCTGCAAATTGTAAAGTGAAATGACTGAAATTATCATCTTCTGTGCTGCCAAAATTTATATACTTGTTCTTCCATTTCCTCATTTTGGTCTATATGGTCATGACCGAAGACCGAACCGAAAAGACCGAAGACCGAATACAGAAAAACCGAAAAGACCGAATGCAATATGGGTAGCATTTCTGGATGACCGAAATTCTGGAAGACCGAAAAGACCGGACCGAGCAAACCGAACAGACCGAACGCCCGGGCAGAGTCCTGAGTGACCTCCAGGAGCCGGTTGCATCCAGTAACCATGGTATCCCGCTGGTCCACCGGGAGCAAACATGCCCATAGTTGTAGCCAATGCGCCGCACGAAGGATAACCTGCAAAAAAATTATGCCTTTTTGTTTATTAAAGATAATATCATTCCGGCTAGTCCAAATCGACCAACAAATTGCCGAAATACCAATTCGAATAAATGTTTTATCTTTCTTATTCACTCCATTTAGCCAATTACCAAACATATTAGTTATATTGGAACGAGGTGGAATATTATATGCAAAGAATATCATTCGCCAAACAATTCTTGCAAACGGACAATGAAGAAATAGATGATCAACAGTTTCATTGTTGCTACAAAAACAACATTTTGGACATCCTATCCATTTTCTCTTTGCCAAATTATCCTTAGTAAGCAGTACTCTATTACTTAAGAACCACATAAAAATCTTAATTTTTAGAGGAACCTTGATCTTCCATAAGTATTTCCGTAAAAATCTAGTACGACCATTCATAAGATCAAGGTACATAGATTTAACAGAGAATAGCCCAGATTCATTTAGGTTCCACAGAAATGTGTCCGGTTCATTAGATAAATGAATAGACATAAGCCTCTGACATAAGTGTAACCACAAATTATATTTATAATCATTGAACGCTTTGTCTAAAACCAACATTCAGCGGTGTATTTGCCAATACCGTAGAAACCAACTCATTTTTTCGTTGGACAATATTATATAATGACGGATATTGTAAAGATAGAGGACAATTACCAAGCCAAGTGTCCTCCCAAAACCTCACTGATATCCCATTACCAACTTTGAACTTTCCTCTCTTAAAGAATTCCGGTTTAACCCGCATAAGCCCTTTCCAAAAAGGTGAATCTGTAGGTTTAGCCTCTACCTGAGCCAACGTTTTGTTTTTAATATACTTATTGTGCAGTAATTGTTGCCACATCCCTTCCTCGTGTAACAATTTAAAGAGCCATTTACTTAAAAGACACAAGTTTTTCAACTCAAGCACCTCGATTCCCAAACCCCCCTGATCCTTAGGCCTACAAACTATATTCCATCGAGATAATCTGTATTTCTTCTTATCATTCTCCTCTTGCCAGAAAAAGCGGGAACGATAATAATCAAGTCTCTTGCGCACTCCTTTAGGGATTTCTAGGAAAGATAATATAAACATAGGTAGGCTCGTAAGAACAGAATTTACAAGCACCAAACGATCCCCAGAGGACAACAGTTTTCCTTTCCAGCATCCTAATTTTGAGGCAAAACGGTTCTCCATCGGATTCCACTCAGAATTACGAAGGCGCCGGTAATGTATAGGAACCCCTAAATATCGGAAAGGTAAAGTTCCAGAAGTACACCCAAAGATATTTTTATATTGATGTTAAAAATCCGTAGCTTTACCAAAACAAAACAACTCACTCTTATGAAAATTAATTTTAAGACCAGATAATTGCTCAAAGATACAAAGAATGAGCTTCATGTTAACGGCCTTAACTAAATCATGTTCCATAAACAAAATGGTATCATCAGCGTATCGCAAAACCGATACCCCTCCCTCGACTAAATGTGGTATGAGGCTCCCAACTTGACCCTCCTCTTTCGCCCGAGCTATCAAAATAGCTAGCATATCGGCAACAATATTAAAAAGGATAGGTGATAGCGGATCCCCCTGCCTCAATCCTTTTCTGAGTTTGGAAATTATGACCCACATCATCATTCACTTTAATCCCCACACTACCCCTTTCTACAAAACTTCTAATGCGCTCACACCAAATATTATCAAACCCCTTCATCCGAAGTACCTGCTGAAGGAAAGGCCATTTTACCTTATCATATGCCTTCTCAAAATCGATTTTGAAAAGGACACCATCCAGCTTCTTACTATGTAATTCATGGATCGTTTCATGTAACACAACTACTCCTTCTAAAATATGTCTACCCGGCATGAAAGCAGCCTGGGATGGTCTGACTACCGTGTGTGCAACATCTGACACCCGGTTAGTAGCTACTTTAGTAAAAAAAATTGAAGCTAACATTTAACAAACAGATAGGTCTATATTGTTGAATTTGTACTGCATTTTCTTTCTTGGGAAGCAACGTAATGATCCCAAAGTTTAATTTAAATAGGGGGAAGCCACCATTTTGGAAGTGCCCAAACATGGCCATCAAATCCCCTTTAATAACATTCCAAAACCTTTGATAAAACTCCGCTGGAAATCCATCAGGCCCTGGCAATTTATTGCGTTCCATCTGATTGATAGCATTAAAAACTTCATCCTCTGTAATAGTTTTTGATAGAAGTTCATTTTCCTGAACAGACAACTGTGGGATATCATTAGTATGATCCTCCATCATAACGACAGAATTCTCGTCAGGTGCTCCAAAGAGCTTTTTATAGTACTCAGTAATAAAAACTTTTAAATTCTCATCGCCAACAATGGTCCCTTCTTCTTGTTCCAATTGGAAAATTTTCTTCTTTCTATGTTTTCCATTAGCAATTAGATGAAAATTAATAGCTTCGATACCTTCTGATGATTCTGCACCGGTCTTCCTTTGCCTCTTACAATCTTGTACCTTCTGCGGAGTAGTTTCAACTCCATTCTTTTCAGCCATATTCTCCATAGTTTCCACCACACTGGCGACATGGGTCTTAATCTCTTAGTTGGATGGTGGAAAGTAATTTTTGTTACTTCTCTATTTCTCGTATACTAAGTTTTCATGTGAAACAATTTATGGATGTAAGCCATAACATATACAAATAATGTGCAGCCCCAAAAGATAGTACTCCCTATGTTCCTTGATATAAGATGTATAGGCTTTTAAGAAAATAATCCAAACTATAAGGTGTATTACATTGCATCACTCGCCTGGATAATTGTTTGGGGGATTTGATTATGTTTTAGTAATCTGGACCAAAACCGGTGTAACTTTCCCTCCACGTGTGTTCTTTAATTTCAATGCGAAAAAACTATACACCACTGGTGACCTATATAGTGACTCCATAGCACCAATAGTGCGGGCCTCCTTGCTCCCTAGGGCTCCATAGCACATCTTCCCCGACCTTTCGCGTTAGTTGTCCACCCATCGTCGGTAGCCCCTAGCCATGGCGCGCGATGTGGCGACCACAACTCTAGCCATTTGGTGCTTTGAATACGCCCTCGTGTCATTTTTTTTTGTTTTTGTCCATGATGTTGCTGGCGTGCATTGTCCGCATCGCTTCTCATAAGTTGGTCATGGTGGTGAGGACTAATCCACAAGAAGAGGAAGACAGGAGAAAATGTGTGCATAAAAATTATAGGGGCATGTCAAAGCAGAACACCCTTGACCTAGAAGAACTTTCGAGATGTTTAAGGGAATTCGGTAAAGTTGCTCTAAGTAACAACAAACTCATTGGGCTGTGGAGAAGGGGGGGGGGGGAGGCGCAAAATTGGGAGTTCCATATCGAACAATAATTCGAAGTGCCTCTGTGTAACTTTTAATTTCAAAAGAGATACTTGTGTTTGTTTGACTATCTTGGGTCTAGCCTACATTTTGTGGCCTAATTAACAAAGTCTGACATTTGGTAAAGGAAAACGTCCACTAAGATTTGTTGACTGTGTTTACCCCGTTCTTCAGTTAAGAACCATCTTCGCTCTTTTTATAAACAGGTTTCGAGCACTACGACTTATTTGCATCTTCTTGGATCTTTCTCGTCTTCCTTCGCTTACTGTATTCAAACTTCTGGCTGTACCAAATGGCGATAACACGTGTGCTAATGAAATGTGCAGCATGCAAGATCAGCACTTGAGCACATTGATGTGCAACGCAGCCCAAGAGACGATGGGATACGCAAAACAAAACATGAGAAAACTCCTCGAGGTCAACTTGAGAATTCATGGCGCCTACGTGTTGGCCTGCCCCCATCGATCGAGAGTAGACAGCCAGACACGAACTTGAATCAGAATATACGTTCTCATGGACAAGCAACGGACTTTGTCTTCAACCAATGTTACTTAGCTGTCATGCAAGCCAGAAGTACTCCGTGACAGCCATCAACCAGTTAATTTCCGCCGAGCCGTATCTTAATTTCTACTGCCCGTGCAAATCGAGCTCAAAACTCAAGTGGATCACCGATCGATCGGGCATTGTACGGTCAGAATGCCAAAGTCATGGTGTTGTAACGCGCGCATCGATCGAGATTGTTTGCAGCAACCGAGAGTGAAAAACTGAGGTGCGCTCCTGCCGGGGATCAGTTGGACGACTTTTAGGGAAAGTTGATTAATCAGGCTGCGCTAACAATGCACACTTGTATTTTGCCGAGCGAATCATAAGTGTTCAAACGAAATGACTTCTGGCCACCATGCACTTTTTAACTTGACGATTTATGCGATGCAGTGTGCACAATCCTCGCAAAATATTTGTACAGAAGCTCGCTGACCTTGACTATGTACAGGCCGGTCGTAGACTATCGTTCGCATAATCGCATCGGTGTTAATGCATGTCGATCGATAGGGCGGTGACCTTGTTTTGTCCTGTACCAAGTACATTCCAGCTGGCTACGGTACTTAACCCAACTCATCAACTGCATAGATCAGAGAGATGTCCAAAGTCAACTCTTATTACGCACAAAATTTGAGTGTTGAACGGCTAAAAACAATTAGCTCACAAGTCACAATGGCTGTTCAAGCCAACAGTCTGTATCTTTGGATCTACTCGTTCATACTATGCATGTACCTTCTTACCAACCGAGAGTCCGTACTGCGCCACGCTATAAATAGGACACAAGATGTACAGCATGCTCAAGCCGAACAAGCTAGTGTGCACTGTGCAGCCATACAGCCATGCATAGCTATACAGAACACACTATACTCGACATGAGGCTCCCTCTCCTACTCGTCGCCGTATTTGCCATCGCCCACGCCGACAGTTACACGGCTTACGCACCGGCACCGAGCCTAGTGGGAGAAATGTCCCCGCCTCCTCCTCCGACGCCATCACCTCCACCACCGATATGGGACTTCACAATCCCACTGCCACCTTCACATGAAGCACCCATGCCATTGTTCCCGTCGCCACCTTCACCGGAAGGACACATGCCCGTGTTTGCACCGCCTCCTTCAACTATGACATCACCTCCACCGCCTCCTTCGACTATGCTATCGCCTCCACCGCCGGTGTGGGAGCCCATATCCCCACCACCACCACCACTTGTAGCTTCGACGCCCATGTCCCCACCAACACCTTCAACGCTATCTCCTCCGCCACCTCCTCCAGCGTCGTCACCTCCACCGCCTACGTGGAAGCCCATATCCCCACCACCCTCGCCACTGGTAGCATCGACTCCTGTGTCCCCGCCATCACCTCCACCACCTGTGTGGGAGCCCGTATTTCCGCTGCCACCTCCACCAATGGTCATTTCCCCGCCGCCACCTTCAACATCATCACCTCCGCCGCCTCCTCCAACGCCATCACCTCCGCCGCCTCCTCCAACGCCATCACCTCCACCACCAGTTGCGATGCCCATGTATCCGCCACCTCCTCCAACGACATCACCTCCACCGCCGGCAATGATGCCCATGCCCCCGCCACCGCCTCCAACACCATCACCACCACCGCCACCTTCACCGTCGTCGTCGATGTCATTGTCGCCGCCACCACTTGCACCGTCAGCGTGGACTCCCGTGCCAAATGTGAACTTACAGGCGATCCGGCAGGTGGGGCAATTCGCGGTGCGCATCTATGCCTTGGTGAAGCGGCTCGAGCTGGTGTTCGTGAACGTCATCAGCTGCAAGACCCAACCGTCGAACGGCGGATACATCTATGAGCTGAAGATCGCTGTGGAAGGCCCGGGTGCCAAGTCACCGAGGTACGACGCGGTTGTGTGGGGCATCCTTGGGACGACGCGCTGGGAGCTCCGGTCCTTCAACCCAGCAAAGTAGTAGATAGATACGTGCATGCATGTATGCATACGCAGTACGTCTGGTGTCCCTGGAGTACGTAATGTTCCTTTGTTTTTGGCATCGGCATGCTTAGAGTTCGGCAGACAGTTTTTGTTGTTGGGTTGTTCGATCTGGAAATTCAATTCTAACAGCCGTGCGGCCTACCCGTCAAGCATCCACCATTAAAACAGCGTCGTGATTCGTGCATAACCATCATTAAGTTACAATCTAAGTTACAAATATTTGAAACTTAAGCATGTGGTCCATGAACTTTGTAGCGCGAATCACGAGAAGAAATGGACGATCGAAACTTGGCCGGTAGGCTACGGCACCGTTAGAAAAATCGCTTTATTGTTCAATCTGGTGATAACTCACATTCCATTGATCCCTCGTACCGTCATTTCATTTGCGAGTTTAGTGCGGAAAATCGTTTATGCTCACCATATTACACACACTTTGTTAGGATCTCTCTAGGGAGAACTACTAGCTTACTACTCCGTAGAATGATGTTAGCGCATTTTATAGTTGTTTTTTTCATATTTTACAGTTTAACCGGTTTTCTTTTAAAAACACACAAGTTAAATTTTCTCCCTCTCATATTCGGTAAAATAAAATCCTGCGACAAAAAAAATTTGGTAACATTTTCACAATTTTAGCATTTTTTAAAATTCTCAGTTGCAATCCCGCTTGCAACTTCTGAAAAGCTTGGTTGCGAAGGCAGTTGCAAATGGATAAATCTCAGTTGCAACCACACTTGCAGCTGGATTAATTCTCAGTTTCAACCACGGTTACAACTAGAAAACTTCTCGGTTGCAACCACACTTGCAACTGGAGAAAGTCTCGGTTGCAGCCATATTTGCAACTGAAAAAGTCTACTTGCAGGGACACTTGCAACTTGAAAAAAATCTCAAATGCGACTCCACTTGCAGCCTGCAAAATAAAATCTTAATTGCAACTCCACTTGCAACTGAAAAATATTTCATTACTGAAGGAAGTCTCAGTTGCAACCACATGCACTTGCAACTAGAAAAACAAATCTCAGTTGTAATTGAAAAAAATAGTTATAACCATATTTACAAGTGAAAAAAGTTTGAAATACAACAAAAAAATCTCGATGACAACCCCACCCAACTGAAGTTATAATCCTACTTGCAAGTTATAACTATAATAAATAATGATAAAATTATCATATGTGCTCTCTGGATCGGCGACCGAACCGGTAGGCCTCGGGGTTCGTGGTTTACTAATCGGACCAGTCGTTCGTCCAATTCAAGTGTTGGTATTTAAATGTACAAGAATAAGACAAATTTTATATCTACCGTATATGTAAAAAAAACTCTGCGTGTCTTGTTCTTGCGTTAAGCAATAGTAGATGAGTTGGGTAATAATTGAACTCCACCATGTGGACTAGCCTGAGGTCCCGGAATCGAATCCCTCCCGCATGTTATATTATGCGTGGAAATAAAATTCCACGAATCTCTGCGTAATATCTGAGCCCTAAGCTAAATGTTAGTACACCGAGAATTAGCCAATCTGGCTTTGTTATCTGTAATTGGTGCAATACAATGCAAGTATTTCTAGGTAAAGTACTCGGGTGCTTACTAACATAACAAGTTAATGCAAGAATTTGGATGTAACATTTTTCCACGATCATTTTGATATGTTATACTTTTTTTTCAACGTCGTATGCAAAAGTTAATGCTATTTTACCTTTTTCTAACCTTGTTTTGCAAAAAAGTTAAAATTCAAATTTGTTAATTCCCCCAATAGTAGGTTGCGTAACATACATGAATGTCGAAGAATTTTATTTTTTGAATTTGTTATCATTTTCTGCCATTCAATTGAAACTTAAAGAGGTGATCCATCAGGGCAGGGGGTGCGTGGAGGGAAATAGTTGGGCGTGGCTCCTCTACAGTTGTCCTATTACTGTACCCGTACAGTAGTTCACAATATCTGCCATCAATTATAATCGAACGGGTCTCCTTCTATCCCAATGTGGTCACACCTAATTAGAAACAAAAAAAAAAAAACTTGGCATTAAATTTGTATCTGCTCATTGCAGGACATGTAGGACTTATTGCTGAAAGGCCGGCGGCGGCAGTGGCCGTCGACGAGGCCGGCCGGCTCATTGCTGGACTTGCAAGACCACTGGCGGCGGAAGACGTTGAGGAAGCCGGCGTACCCGGCCGGCCGGCCGGCGGACAGATCGTGAGTTAGAACCGTACAGATTAAGAGCATCTCAAGTCTTGTGTCCCAAACCGTCCCCCAAACGACGCCGGATCGAGCATTTAGAGGACGTATTTTGTTCGTGCCGCGTTTGGGGGACGTCGCTCTCTAGTCGCGTCTCTCAAACGTTCTCCCCATATAAATATTGACACACGAAAATAAAGGTTTTCATTCAAATTTGATTATATATTACAAAGTTTGAATGAAAACGGCTAGATTTCATCTAAACCCTAGCCTACTGACCGCCCGGCGGTGCGTTCGACAGCCCCGCCCCGTCGTCGCCTCCCCTCCGCCGCAGCTCGTGCTGCAGGCGCCGCCTCTCCATGCGTAGGACGGTGGACAGACGCCGCTGCTCCATCATCGCGTCGTCGCCTGCCCTCCTCTGCTGCGCCACCTAGAGGAAGAGCTCAACGGCGCGACGAATCTGCGCCTCTTCGCGGGCACGGGCGTCGTCCTAGAGCTTCTTCTCCGACTCGAAGGACCCGACGAGTGCGCGTTGCTGATCGACCGTCTCGTCCGGGTGCGGCCCAGGGGGGTCGGACCACTCGAAGTCGTCGTCGTCGTCGTCCTGCTCCGCCTCCTTCTCCTCCGCCTCGGCCTCCTCCTCCTCCTCCTCCTCCATTGGCGCCTCCTCCTCCTACATTGGCGCCTCCATCAGCGCCGCCAACACATCCGCCCGCCTCCCCCAGGCCGCCTCCTTTGCCGCCAGCGTGGCCTCCCACTGCTGACGCTCCTCCGCCGCCTGCTGCTGCGTATGCTCCATCGCCTCCTGCCGCCGCCGCTCGATCGCCTCCTGCCGTACACGGTACTGCGGGTCCCGCTCCTCGCGCTGGCACCGGCGCTCATCAGCCCACCACTGGACAATCTCCTCCGTCCGGCGCCGCCGCAACTCTTCTGCCGTGGCGGCGTCGAACGCCGCAATGGTATCCGCCAGCGCCTCCTCCTCCCACGCCGCGTTCTCGTCAGCTGCGGGGTTTCCTGCTGCTGTCGTCGCCGCCGCCGCCTCACTTTGCTGGTGGGCCCGCTGCTCGAGTGCCTCCCGCCGCTGCCGATGATCTGCACGCCAAAGCTCCGCCCCACACCTCCGCCACCGCTCTTCCTGGGTAGCGGCGGCGATGTCGAACTGCGAATCCGGTGGTGGAGGTGGTGGTGGAGGAGACGGCGGTGGAGGGAACTGGCCATCGCCGGGGCAGTTCATCATTGCGCAGTGGTGGTGGAGGAGACGGCGGTGGTGCTTGTGGCGGAGAAAGGGGTGCCGGCGGCTGTGGTGGCTGCCATTGAGCCGGGAGGGCCTTTTATAGACGCCGGCGTCGGGAAAAAAGCGCGGGAAGAGGCGGGAAGAAAGCGCGGTGGCGTGCGAACACCGGCGACGCGTGGAGGATGCACAGCACCGACGAGACGTCTCTCCTTCCCCTCCATCGCCACTAAGGCAAAGCTGCGACGCTTCGGTCGTGTGTCTGCGAGCGAATAACTTCCGCCGTGAGGTAGGCGATGGTTACGTTCAAACTTGAATGTGCCGCTAACACGTCGGCCCCACCACTTCTCGCCTCGCTTTTCGTTGTGTCCGGCGTGCCCGGGGCGTCCCCTGTGGAGCGGGGATGGGCTCGGGCGCCGGACACCGTATCAGACCGCGCCGGATAAAAAGCGGCTTTGGGGGACGCGGCTTGGAATGTTTTTTTATCCGACTCGTCTCAAATTTATTTGAAGGACGCTTTAGGGGACGCGATCGGAGATGCTCTAAGGGGGATTAAGAGATGCATCTACTGCTGTGCACCGCCCCATTGATTCTCAGTCTGTACTCTGTAGGACATGATCCTCCTCTGTTTTTCAGCCTGTTTAGAGTGCTCATGCAAGTATTTTGGCGCCAAGATAGAAGACCTGCGTAGGAACAGAAGGAGGCCCGTTTGATTATAACTGGTGGCAGATGATGTGAATTACTGTACGGGTACAATAATAGTACAACTGCAGAGGAACCACGCTCGAAATAGTTCAACCTCTACAATGAGGGTGGCCGTCGGCGTAGATTAAAAAAAAAAGGGGGGGGGGGGGGGGAGAAGGCTTACCCAGGGGGGCCGTCGCGTAGCCTTGACGCCGTCACAGCGGTGTCACGGCCTAACTTTGTATGGCCGCATGCACATGCCTATGCCGACGGCCTACGATGTGCCGAGGGCAGCCGTCGGCGTAGCGTTTCCTACGCCGAGACATCACTACACCGACGGCCCCGAATTTTGGCCGGTCGGCGTATAAACAGGCCATCGACGTTTCGAGCCATTTTTGTAGTGTATATGTTTTACCACTCTTCCCAAATTTTGTTTTTATGTTATATTTTGTGTGACCACCATGAAATTGATGTGATCTCATAGAGTTGTGTGGTATGAATTACTCACAAGCGGTCGGGTAGAACTTTTTTGTAAATTGTAAACTCGTGCGGCTACAAAACACATGTCTCACATAAGTGAATGTGCATGCGTTTTAATTGTGTGACAACGGTATATGTGCACGTGCCACCCATATTACTTGTAATTAGGGGTGGACTAACGAGCTGCTCAGATCGTTAAGACTCGGCTCGTTAAGCTCGTGATCGTTAAGGCTCGAATCGTTAGGCTCGTTAAGAATAACGAGCTGAAATCATTGTTCGGCTCGACTCGTTATGTTCTTACGAGCGCTCGCGAGCAGCTCGTTAAGGATTGTTAAGGATGCAATGCAAAGAAAACATGTGTGCATTTCCTGGTGCGGAAGAGCGGAAGCATAGGTTTTTAGATCCTACTATAGGAGTTTCAAGCATGGTTAAAGAGCACTATTTTGTTTGGCCCCTTCCTGCCAAATATTTGAGATAACTAAAGTGACTCGCAGTCAAAACTGGTGAAGCCTAGCTTGTTACCGATCTTAACGAGTAGCTCACGAACATAGTCGGCTCGATTGTTTAGCTCGTTAGCCTTAACGAGCAAAAACTGCTGCTCAGCTCGGCTTGTTAACAAAACGAGCCGAGTTCAAACGAGTCGAGCAAACGAGCACTCATTTAACTCGCCGAGTTTCGAGCTTTTTGTCCAGCCCTACTTGTAATGAAGATCTCAAATCAACTTGGCTTGATCATCGGACTAATAAAAAAAACTTGGACACCAATAGGCATGGAGTTTTGGCGGGCAAGTGGCAACTTGCCATGTGACAAGGGAAAAAGTTATAATTATCATCCGCCGGTTGAGTGAATCGATCCAACCGTGGCAACACCGCCGTGCCACGTGTTCTCCTCACGTGTGCGTGTCATAACTTTCAAAAAACTTAGTGTGTTCTTTAATAAGAGAAACAAGTAGTTTCTTCTAGGGCAGAAAAAAGAGTAGTTTTCTTTTGTTGAGGGGGGCAGAGATAAAAGTAGTAGATAGAGAAAAAAACTCTCACCGGGGCTGATTAACACGAGTTGAAAACCCGGGCCCGGTTCCATATCTTGCGTATCCGCGTTATATGGCAAATCCTATCACCGACCAGGTCGGTGTGTACGGCATGCCGCACACCCTTGGTCGGGTATAGGCTCGGCCCATTTTGACCTTTTTCCTTCTTTTTCCGTTTTCTATTTATTCTCTCTCTTTTCTTTTTTGTTTCTTTTTCATGTTTTTGTTTCATTTTTTCTTTTCCTTTTTTCTCAAATTCGTAAAACATACAAATTTTAAAAATATTCAATTTTGAAAACCGTTCAAACTTTAAAATTGTTCAAACTAAAAATGTTTAAATTTAAAATGTTCAAAGCTAAAAAATATTCAAAGTTAAAAATTGTTCATATTTGAAAAATGTTCATATAGAGAAATATTCAAATTTAAAATATGTTTATGTTCAAAAAATGTTTAAATTTAAATAAAATTCAATTTTTTTAAAAATATTCAATCTCAAAAAATGTTCAAATTTTAAAAATGTTTAAATTCTGAAAAATGTTTTTTAAAATATTTATTTTTGGAAAAAATAATTTCTTAAAAAATCATAAAAATAAAAACTTTCGGATTTTAAAATAAACGGATTTTAAAAATATTTCTTGTTTTTAAATAACGAAAATATGTAAACAGAAAAGAAAAGCAGAATAAGAAAAACAAAAACGAACTGATGGGCTGGGCCGCGGCACCCTGCAGAACCGCCGGGTCGGGGGTGTGCGGCACCCCATCCGCACCGACCCGGTCGGTGTATAGTACCTCCCGCGTTATATCGTTCGTTTGTAAAACTATGTCAAAAGGCCCAGCAACATCTTCATGTGCCCCCCTATAAGGCTATAACCACACGTGGATTCTGGCGGTCGCGCAATCCGATCCTTTAATTCCCGTTCAAAGGAGAGAAGGCACGATCCGATCCCATCCCATCCATCAACCCTCGTTGTGGGGACTCCGGCTTGATTTGCAGGGATCCCTTTCTTCTCCTCTACTCGATTGATTAGCCTCCCTCCTCGCACCGCCGCCGCCGCGCCACCCCCATCGCATCACTACCTGCGACGAGTGGCGTAGTCACACTGTACAGACCGGAGTCTGTTGTTTCGCCGGAGCCCTAATCCAATCCGATCGCACGCACACAGTCGTACGTGAAAATAGCAGCAGCGCGAAGGAAATCACAAGTGGCCAGTGGTAGGAATCTAGGGAGGTCGATAAGCCCCGGCTAGGTCAAGATCATCCGATGACGGGGTGCCTGTGGCCGTGCGTATCCGGCACCAATGCCAAGACGGCGGGGAGCGGGGGTTTGTTCAGGTCCAAGCCAAGGAGTCCAACTGAGCTGGTGCGACACATGGGCGAGCTCCTCCGCTTCCTCTCCGAGCATCCGGAACCTTGCGGTGGGAAGCTTGACGGCAAGCGTGAACAAAAGGTGACGATACGTCTGTTCATTCATGTTTAGTCATTCTTCTGAAAACTTTGTTTGGTTTATCTTGTGCGATTTTCCGCAGCACTTGATAGTTGGTATTTAACTATATTTTGCATAGTCATTAACTAAAACTCTCACAAATCTAGGTGAATTCTGCACAAAATTCTTACCAATACATCTACCGTGAACTATTTTATTGCCAAAGTGTGTCCGGAAGACTACGACAACGATTTTTTAATATGGAAGAAAATGAAATGTAGACGTTATAAAAATGGAGCAGAAATTGCCAAAGTTTATTCTTGTTCATGCTTTGATGCACCTGATTGAATCCACACTTGACTTAATATGCAGATGGAAGATCTAAGCAGAGCTATCAGGGAGACGAAATTCACTCTGTATGGAAATGGTGACGCAGAACCGATTGCAGAAGCATGCTCACAATTGACTAAGGAGTTCTTCAAAGAGAATATTCTGCGTCTCATAATTGTTAACCTTCCACATATGGACTTGGAAGTAAGTCAAGACACTTAAACTATTCTCGAGAACTTGGTTGTTACACTTTTTTTCCAATCAATAACAACACTGGATCCTAAGATTGGTTACTTGGTATTACTTTATATGTAGGAACCTTTCGGGCCTTTTCTTTGGCAATAAAAATACCGCATGACTGTTGTGTAGCCAATTAAAAATATATAAAGTTGTAATAATGTTTACATAAGAGAGGAACTTTTTTCCTTTTTCCAGACTCAAAAGGATGTAACTCAAGTTATTGCAAATCTGCAAAGGCAAAAGGTGGACTCGAGGATAATTGCTTCTGATTACTTGGAAGTCAACCAAGATCTTTTGGATACATTAGTGTGTGGGTAAGTAACTCCAGACTTGGATGATACTTAATATGAGCTATATTGATAATCCATAGAAGTTATTTAAAAAATAGTTTTAAGACATGAAGTTCGGAGTGGTCATCATTTAAGATCCTCATATTTGTGTAGTTTCACTTGTTATGTTAGTTATAGGTTGGAACTTATAATATGTTATTTGCTCGTCTTTTTTTTGTAGCTACGATAACACGGACATTGCAATACATTATAGTTCCATGTTAAGGGACTGCATACGTCACCAAGTTGCTGCAAGGTATTGTACTGAATTTTATTTTTTACAAAAAATGGAAGTTTCCACGGGGTTAGTGTCAAACAATAGATCATTATAATGTACACAAAACAAAGTTATTTATAACCTAAATACCTCTCTTGATGGCATCCTTTGTTTCTTTGATGCAAATATCACCACTATTTAAAGGTTAGTATAGCTCTTTTCAGTTTATATTAATATGCATTCATTAGCATCTTGTAGGTATGTATTATCTTCTCAACACATGAAGAAATTCTTCGATTATATTCAGTTCCCGGACTTCAACCTAGCATCAGATGCCTTCAAGACTTTTAAGGTGAATTCATGAATTTTGAATATAATAAATGTTTGAAAAGACAATTTTCAAAATTCAACCATACGTTTTCTACATTGTGTCATATTAATTCTTCGTTCTTATCTAGGCTAATATCAAATTACATCGTTTGATATTTATAATTCGATATGAACGAGAGCACTCTCAAAATGTTTCTGTAACATTAGTGATGACAATTTTTCTTATTACATATGTAATAGGAACTTTTGACAAGGCATAAATCAACCGCTGCCGAATTTTTCAACAAAAGTTATGATTGGGTAAGTTATTCCACATGATGGCATTTGAACATTTCATGATCTTGTTTTATTTGTAATGATGAGATGACTCATATACTGATATGATTTTTTGTAGTTAGTACTCCCTCCCTTTCTAATATAAGGCCACTACGCATTTCAAGATAAAACTTTAACTCATAATCTGACCCAAAAAACTATAATTAAGTTATATTTCACCAAAAAATATGTTGGAAACATCTTTCAAATATGAATTCAATGGTACTTTTGGTGAAACATTAGTCATATTTTTTTGATCAAATTATTAGTCAAAGTTCTACCTCGAAATGTGTGATGGCCTTATATATTAAAACACAGAGAGTAATATGGTTTTAATTGATTGTTTTGTGGATCTTTCCTAACTGGGTCGACTTTGATAAGTTGGGTTGTACCACACCCAACTTCTTTTAGATACTTTTTTCATCAAAATTTTATTTAAAAATCTAAAAATTTAGCACTAAAGTTATATCTTCAATTGTAAAGTTTCACATTAATATATTGTGCTATTTGGGAGAGGCAAAATATACTGTTCCATGAATTTAGATTTGCATATACTTCTAATGTTCTAATGATTAAGGCGCACGTGTTGTCTAAGATATGTCTTTGATGAATAATTAGTGTAGGCAAATGGTGATTGTTCGATATAAAATTGGTATCTTGGGAAAGTATTTTTCAGTACGAATTTAACAATATTACCTTTGTACAACAAAATCGAGATATTGTCGCTCAAATTTTTCAAAGTTTTGTCTTGAAAAATGTGTGCATCTTATGAGATGCGCCAACCTCGGGATGCATAGTAATGTGGCAGTAGTTGCTACTAGTTATTTTTGTATGTGTAAAATACTCTCCATTTTTCCTTTTTTTCTAAGATTGCAGAATGCTCATGATTTTTTCCAAGATATATATTACAGTTGTGTTGCGACAAAAATAATATCCAAAATTAGTGGGTGTAGGTAAAGCTTAACTCAATTACAACTTTCCCTTTCTAATCACAATACAAATGTCAGTTTTTTCCAGAATTTAACTCAAAGCTGCTACAGTCTTCAAACTATATCATCCGAAGGCAATCTATTCAGGTATGTTTTTTTGCGCGTGCTTCGCTGTGTCCAATTTATTTTTCAACTTGTCTTCAAATTATAGCATCCGAAGGCAGTATATTCAGGTATGTTTTTATTGGTCGTGCTTCGCTGTGTCCAATTTATTTTTCAACTTTCCTATACTGTATTCAATCGACAATTATTCTGTCTTGTCTTTGCTTTTTAAAGTTTGAAAGTAGTCTTCAAGATGATTGGTTGAGTTTAACTCATTTTTGTACTTGCATACGGTGTATCTTTCAGCTACTTGGGGACATTCTTCTGGAGAGATTAAATTCATCAGTGATGGTACGCTACGTCAGTTCAAAGGAAAACCTCATAGTTCTAATGAACCTATTAAGGGTGAGATATTGTCTTGGGGCTTTTCACCAAATCTCATGAAAAGCATGCCCTTTGCAGTCTGAAATACATCTCGTGTTATCTTGATGCTTGAATATGCAAATTAGTTTCAAAGGATCTGATGTGTTATAGCTTCCATGAGTATCATTCACAAAAAACGAGGCCTTCCGTGTTTTCAAGGTTTAGGGTTTTTAGGTTCATTATCCGGGTAATTAAGTTTATTTAACCTGTCATGTTCACATCATCAGGAACAAAGCAAGGCTATACAAATAGAAGCCTTCCGTGTTTTCAAGGTACAGTTTCAAGCCTCTGTTTTTGTGGACCTGCTCATTTTATATTTAGTCACATATGTGCTACTAAACATATATAATTGTTGCCTGTGTACATTCAGTTGTTCACTGCCAATCAGAATAAGCCACGTGAGATCGTAAGCATACTGTTGACAAACAAGAGCAAAATCCTCAGGTTCTTGAAAGACTTCATCATAGAAAAAGGTAGGAAAATTGTATCTTATTTAACTTGATCCCACTGTAAACCTGACTGTAAATTCTAAGAGTTATTTTTTTTGCGCTGATATCTTCAGAGGATAGGCTGCTCGAGTCTGACAAAGAACAAGTCTCTATGGACATCTTGGCTATGGAGTTGTAGACCGAATCACATGCAGGATCAACATGTTTTCTTCTTTTTGTTCTCTGTTAGTGCTCCATAAAGCGACTTGCAGGTTGAATTAGTACGCCCAGATGTTGTGGCAACATGCATCCCTGTTTAATTACCGAGCCAAGCCAATGAAAAAAGCTCTTTCATTTGGCGAGCTGTTGCCGTGTGCCGGTTTGACCATCTAGAGTGGCAAAACCACTCAAGTAGTTTGTTACTTTGTTGGCACCAAATTTCAAAGATAAAAGGTAATATGCACAGTTGTTGCCGAAAATGTACATAAAAAATCTCAGGAAACAAGACACGGTACCTTTACTGCAATGAAGTCTGAAATATTGACTGGAAATTCCAAGTAGTTCAGAGTATTTTGCTTCGTAGATTGTGTTTGTACCAACAAGATGTGACTCCGTGAGGCGCTCGTTTTCAAACACAACATAGATCGATTCAGCGACGAGATCCAAACCGGTTCAATATACTGACAGTGGCGTTTAAGCTGGCTGACATGAAAATGTCTATCTCAATTAGCCATACCGTTCACTTTCTATGTCAGCCTCTTATGGACAAGCTACATCTTGTCGGGATACACACAACTGTTCCTTAGCTATAGCCACTATCCATGGACTTGAGGAAAATTTACACTCTACAGAACAAAATACTCGCAGGTACATAGTATTCTTAGACTTCATATATAGCACTGAATCAGTAAAGCACACGATTATGTACAAAGCATAATGACATTGGCTCTGGGGAGGAAGGGGGCTGGAGATACAGCCATACAGGTAAACTCCTCCAATAACTCCACCTTGGCCATTGAAAGAAGAAGAAGCGAGGACTAATTAAGCAGAGAAGAAACCATCGAAGGCTGCCAGGGAAAACGGGGTCTTGGGCTCTGCCTTGACGAGCAGTGCGACGTGCACCTTGACCTCCGACGCAGTGGCGGCAGCGGACTCGGCCCAGGAGCCCCACGCCTTGGCCATGTCCTCGAAGCTCCCCCTGCCCTTGGAAGCCTCCTCGCCGGCGCCAGGCGCCACTTGCTTGGCCCTCTTCTCGGACTCCTCCGACACCAGCAAGGCTATGTCCGCCATTGGCAGCCGAAAATTCTCAACACAAGTAAACTCAACTCAGCTGGAAACTGTTGCTATGGATTTCTTTGCTCTGGATGCTGTGTGAATGGATCTTGGCCGTGACGTGCATATATAGGATGGATCACGGTACGGGCGTGTTTGCTTTGCTTTTCGCTGGGTTCAGATAAGCCTCTCCGTCGTGGGTTTGTGCTGTGGACGTTCGCTGGTTTTGTTTTAGTACTGGGTGCCCTTTGCTTGTTTTGCTGGTTTCCGCGACGCCGGAAACCGGTGCCCCCCGCACGGGCTGCGCCTGTTTTGAGTGTCCTTTTTAAATCCCGTTGGCCGTAGGTGGATGTGGTAGGCGCGAGAACCTGACGACCATACCACTTGACAAGTTTCATTGGTAGGCACCACCGTGCTGAGGTCAGAAAGTTTCTGTTGCTACAAGTATTTTGGATGCAATCGTATTATCAGTGTCTGGTAACACTGCTATGATATATCAAAAGATTCGAAATAATATGATATGTTGACAAGGCATGATTCTATAGGCTCACAAATTTTGAAATCTATAATCATTCTACATAAAGAGAAACATAAATGACAAATCCAGCTATGAATAGTACCTCGGTTTTTCGTTTTATTTTTTTATTTTTATGAAATTATTCATAGCTGGACTTATTTTTTTGCTCTCTTTGTGTAGATAGGATTTAAATTTGATTTTTTGTGGGATTATAGACACGGATATTCTCGACACATTCAACATTTCTTTAAAAAAAATCAAAACTTTTCAGCAGTTCTACGGCCTAAAGTGCCTGTAGCAAACTCATTTGACAAGATGTGTGTTGTGGTACGGGTACCCTTTCGTCTTAAATGAAGAACGGTATGAATATTTTCTAAAATATTTGGATAGTCAAATATCTGGTAAAATTCGGAACAACACCTACATCTACATGATAAGGGATATGCTTTAGTCATAGACTTGCACAAATCAACTCTCTAAAATGACCACCTTAATCACCATTCAAGAATTGGCGACAATCATGTCATCAACTCATCATCGGTCCGAAACACCTTCTTTAAGATCATGTTAGCGCCAGTCCGCAACTAAGCTTACATCATCTGAAAGTAAACCTTATGCGAGTAGTAACAATTTAAAAGAGGCAGTCTTAATTATGCCAACAAGTTCACTATATATGAACCTCCCAATAAATTATGGTATAAGGCTGATTGCAAAGTTATTTGTATAAACCAACATTATCTAATATCAGTGTGGGCTTAAACCAACAAAATCTTACCAATGCTTGAATTCTGAATAAAATCTATCAAACCATAATCTTCATTCACAACATATTGGTGTTTCAAACCCAAAATGACAGCGGCAACGTCTTCTATAGTACATTACATAAATACTTTTGGAGAGTACTCTCTTGAGACATGCTTTTGCTCTCACTTTATAAATAAAGCAACCGCGTCCTTATAAAAGTCAGCGCGAGAAAAATAAAGAGTGTTGGGGCGACGGTGCAAACACGCCCTAGCATGTCTCTATCCCGCTGCCTACATAGCAGATGCCACTATTCCAAAAATGTCATAAATTTAAACACAGAGTCAGTGCCACGTCATAAGAAAACCTCCCCGATAAGCCTTTTTCTCGCCGCGAACATGAAACAGAAGACGTGCCTCCTCCTACCTACCGGCATGATTTCCCTGCGCTTCCACGAATTCGACAAGATCCTAGACCTGCCACTCAGATCCCAGAGTCTGATGAGCGAAACTTCACAGAAAGCGGGCAGAAGGACACGAGTAGAAGACGTGAATTGTGAACCCCGGACTTTGGAGCCGCACAAAGGGGGGAAAAGACCATCCCGGGTCGTGCTTCTTCCCACGTCTCAAGAGTATACTTATGCCACGACCAGTCTGGCTAGTAGTTTGTAGTTTGGCACAAAATTTAAAATTCAAAACATAAAATGGCAAAATGTATAGTTATTGTCAAATGCAAGAGCAGTACAAAATAATATACTCCTTTCCTTGTGGCAAATCAGTACGACACACGACTATGTACAAACCACACTGACGGTGGCTGCGGCCTTTGGGTAGGGGAGGACGAACGAGGAGAGGTAGTACATGCCTACATGGCAATTCCTCCAAATCAAGTCCATTTTCTCCATTAAAAAGAAGAAGAATGGAAGTTACTAAGCAGAGAAGAAGCCGTTGAACGCTGCCACGGCCATCGGAGCCTTGGGCTCGGCCATGTCGGCCTTGACGAGCACCGCGACGTGCACCTTGACCCCGGACGCGGCGGCGGTGGCTGACTCGACCCAGGAGCCCCACACCTTGTTCACGGCGCCGAAGTTCGCCTTGCCCATGGACGCCTCGTCGGATCTGACACCGGCGCCGGGCGCCCCTCGCTTGAGCCTCTTCTCGAACTCCTCATCGGCCACCAGCATCGCTATGTCCGCCATTGACAACTCAAAAAACTCAAATTCAGCTGGAAACTGTTTGCTCTATGGATTTGCTTTGCTCTGGGTGCTGCAGTGCTGTGAAATGGATCCTGGATGTGGAGTGCATTTATAGGACGGGCATCTGTACATGTTGATTGCTACTCCAAGTATGCTTCGCTTTTGCTGGGTTCGGATAAGTCTCTCCGGGTGGGACTCGTGGGTGGGTTTGCGCTGTGCGATCACCCGCTGGTTTTGTTTATTACCGGGTGCCGTTCGTCTGTTTCCGTGACGCCGGGGACGGACGCCGACGCGCCGACGCGAGAGCTGCAGCTGTTTCGGTGGTCTGGTCAGTCTCCTTTTTAAAATTCTGTTGGCCGGTGTGTGAGTGGGTGGGTGGATGCGGCCGTGACTCGTGATAAGAACCGTACCTGACGTAGCAACGTGATCAAGTTTCCTTGATAAATGATAAGCATCGGATTATACTGGGTTTAGATATGTGTATCTTCTTTTCGTTGATACGAATCGGGTTAGTAACCTTTGGCAATTTGTCGAGCTTTGGTCCCTTATTAATTCGATCAACCTCCGCCATGACATGGAGGACGACATAGGTTCACGCCGCATGGAGAATACACACCAAGTCAGCCTACAAGGTGCAATTTTTGGGCCTATCGTCTCGGCCATGAATAAGTACATTTGAAAAGCTTAGGCGTCGCCTAAAGTTAAATTTTTTGTGTGGCTTGCAAACCAAAATTGCATTTGGACGGCGGAAAAGCGGGGGTAGCCTAATTGCAGCCTTTGCCCTATTTGCAAGCAAGTCACGAAATCGGTGGATCATCTTTTCGTTCGCTTCACCGTCCGCCTTTGGGGGCGGGTTAAAGAATGGTTGGGCATCCCTAAACTTGTTCCTTCGCATTGGGTGGGTCTTTCAATTGCATGCGGAGTGGTGGAGAATGTCGAGCGAGGCCGCGATCAATCTCAAACCTATGGCTTCACTCACTTTGTTAGTTTCTTGGGAAGTTTGGTGTGAGTGTAACGCAAGAGTTTTTCGAAACAAGCTCGCTCCTTTGCAAATAGTTTTCGATGGGAGAAAAATTGAGGCAAGGTTATGGGTTTTGGCGGGTGCAAGCGTGTAGGTGAATTGATCCCGGAAGAGTAAACCTTGTAATAAACCTACTTTACAGTCTTGTAAAACTTCTCCTTAATTTATCGACTGGGGCAAAGTCTTTTTTTTTGTTGGTTTGGGTTGCTATTCAAGCATATCCCCCTTTCAAAAAAAAAAGGAATCGGGTTACTACTGGGTTGGATATGAGCATCTTCCAGACCCCTGCACAGTCATGGGCAATCTTCTTTATTTTTCAGCTATTGGAGCACACGATGGCAGGCACCGAGGACGAATTCTCTTTTCTTGGACGACTAGTGACGAACTCTCGAGTCAATCGTACTAACAAGAGGCGAGTGTAGGAGGTACCGTCGAGAAATAATATAAGGACACTGGGACATGGAATGGTGTTTTGGCACATGGGAGCATATGCTCCCTTTATTTTAAAATGCATGTTACATACATTTTGAAATTTAAAAAAATTGAAACGAAAAATTCGAACGTACATCTTCACGTGCTAGACGCTCACAAAGTTGTTTCATAAAAATCCGACTTGTCGTGTGACGCGTGTAAAAAAGACAAAATTCAATGCTGAAAATAAGTCTTTTTAGGAGATAAATTTTCTCTTTTTTACACAGACCACAAAACATATTGGTTCCTCGCGAAACTTGACGAACGTACGTATATTGTGGAGATGTACATGTAGAATTTTTTGTCAAATTTTTTCGACATTTTAAAATATAACTTTTTGATAAGAGGGAGCATATGCACCCGGAAGCCGAATTGAATTTCCGGGACACTGGGGACTAAAGAACAAGTACGGAAAGCCATGTGAGTTTTATTGCTTCATGTCGCCTTCCGTCCCCGGTATTAGGCCCAAGCTTTCCTGAAACAAGCCACGGTTTCGCAGGGTTCTGCGGAAAGCAGTTTCAGCACGCTCTCCATGACTATTGACTTGCACGCCAGTACAAGATCAACAAAACATTTCACCCGCGACAAACCTACATCCATCTTTAACCCGCGCACAACGTACATGTGCACGCTAGTTGGCGTGCACGCCATAATGAGATCAACCAAGATTTTTATCTCTCATCTGATAAATCTACAACAACTCGTTCATCTCTAGCCCACCTACTGACTGACGCAAACCCTAAACAAGTTGCTTGTTCATCGTAATAACATCTAACAGCTGAATACATGTAGAAGCAAGTTCACGGGTGTTACAGGACAAGTTGCACTCTGTTCAGGAAAATCTCGTTACAGTTCTTCAGGAGTTTACAGGGGGTGGCAATCCTCTGCAGTCTGCACCAACCAATAGCAGGTTCTACAGAAACTTCTCTCTGTGCCAGGCTTGGAAACTGTGATGTAACTCCCCCATTTGGAGCTCTTGCACAAATCAAGATTCCGAGACTTGACTCCACCTAAACAGCATCATGGATCATCCGAAGAAACAATTACATGGATCACCTAGAATGAATCCTGGCAAAGTATGTCGGTGAAAACGGAGACTGCCTCCTGCAGGTAGGATGCCCTGTGATCATCAGGGACAGGGGCATTGAGCATCGTCTCAAAGCATCCCATGTAGAGACTTGGCGCTGAGCCCTCGCCAGGGGAGTTCATTAGAAGCTCGCAGAGCTCCTCTGCCATTTTCGAGTAGCATGCCCTGCCATACATAAAAATGAGAAGGATCCTAGAGATATGTTCTAAACCAAAAAAAAAATTACCACTACGCATCAACAAATTCAAAAAAAAAAAAAAACCAGCTGAGCTGTGTAAGTAATGACCAAGATTTCCAACTGTCACCAAGAAGCTTGGTTTTGGGACGGGTTATGCAATTCTACTAAGTACAGCTCTCTGCAAAACCTAATTATATGCGAACTTATCAAAACTAAAATATGTTCTTGAAAGCAGGATTACTTCAGTCAAAGCATGATATGTAAGATCAACAATTTCATGTAGAGATAAATATTTGGTTACATGCAGGCTGTAGTGTTGTTTACTGCTTTCAGTTTAGTTTTGAACCATGTACTGAACCTTTAGTGATTCGTTCATGAAATTGGGGAGAAATCCCTTCATTCAAAAGAAGAAAGTGCGCAGGGCTGTAGATCTGTTACATCAACAAACAGTATCTTACCTCGCCTCTACAGGTAATTTACTTCCCCAGATATTCAGCGAATCATTTAACCGGATGAAGAAACTCTGGCATGATTCATTTTTCGTCTCAAGTGGATCCTGAAAGATAGAAATAAGGTTGTATTGGTTGGGAAACCTTCAGGAAAGTTTTGAAGGGAAAAATGCTTACTGAATCATCATCATCCATGGTACTATCTTCTTGCATAGAGTTCTTTATAATGAAATAGTCTATGTATATTCCAGCACCAACGTCCCAGTCAGCAATTTCAGACTTGTGATTCTCCAATACATTGGTAATGTCCCAGATCTCTTGATGCTTTGCTGAAAAATATACCAAGAAATAAGAATTTATAAACACATACTACAATATAAACCATACAGTTAATAACAGAACTAGTAAAGCAATCGACAGGACATCTTGTCATACATACGAACGTAACAGTAATAATTAGGTTTTCGAGATGTAGCCAAGTAGTACAGCTGCACGTTTTTGTAAAGTTAGGACCATAAGAAAGTGAACAGTGAATTCAAGTCTTTACAGCAACTTGCTTAGTGCATTGCACGGAAAACTTACATGACAGAAACAAGGAATGAGCAACAGATGTCATGAAAATAGTATGAGCTTTCTTCCAATTTCCGCATTGAATGTAATTCTCCAGCGCACCCTGCCGGTCTCCATAGTACTCATGATAAAGAGCCTGCATATAGATAATGTTCAGCTATGCAAGGCTCAAGTGTATTTTCTTTTTTGTAGTGTCATCCCTAAGTATTTGTAATCGATGGTTCGACAAAAATTCATTAAGAATATATACATTGACTGCATGACAGATAATTCGTAGACAGCTATGGAATTGTACTAACCAGAGCCTCGTGTATCCATTCTGCTGGTATACCAAGTTCTTCAATATATTGCCTCTGAGCCTCATCTTTGCTCCATATTTCACAATACTGCGACAAAACTTCCCTGATTAACTTTTCATGGATGTAAGGCGCATCATCCACATGCTGCATGTGCAGAATGACGTAGATAGCCCAATGGCACTTCCCAAGACATAGTAGCTGATGAACAAAACTCAAATCCAGTACATGAAGATCATTTGTACTAAAAGCTCCAATAGCTTCCAGAATAGAGCGTTGATGCCAGATCATATGGTAGTCCAAGGGGTCATACGATGACGAGAATGCACTGAACATAGTTTTTAGCAGCCCAAACTTCTCATCTTGGTTGGCATGAAGAAGCATCAAATAAAATGATATGTCGAAACGGTCGCCTGGGGACCACTGAAGTGCTTCCTCGAGAGGTCCTTCATCAATGTATACAGGAACAGGATTTGGAACTTTGCCCTCACCAAGTAGTTGGTAATAAGAATGAATTAGAATATCAAGTGATGTATCTGGTGATAACTGATACCACATGATTAAACCAAGGTACCTTTTCCAGTCAAGTGGTGAATCTAGTAAAGCACCGTGTACATTACCAGCAAGCAACTCATATACCTTTAGCCTGTCTTCCTCAATATAATTGAAGTCCAGACCATTTATTTTCCACATATCTAGTTGCTGCGCAACATCAGATCGATTTAACATCGATCCACCTGCCTGGCTTAGCAAGATTGCCAACCGGACATCACCCCTTGAAGCAGCAATTTCTGTAGCAGTGTCCAATTGTCGACCAGTCAGAAGCAGAATAATATGTTCCAAGTACCTGGCATCACTTAAGGAGCCCACCTCTCCTTGTACCCGATGACAAACACTGTCCTGTAACCAGTTGCTAAAGTCTGCTCTCCTAGCCAAAGGGAGTGCTTCAAGGTCTATGTCCGCAGAACCTTCTTTCTTATCCAAAATCATGCCCTCCTGATCCTCATCACCACTAAATTCCAACTGATTACCAGCTGCTCTCTGAGAGAACAAGACCCTAATCAGCTCCCAAACAGTAACTTGATGCATTAACAGCACACGCGAAGACATAGATAAGTCGCTGATTTCAAGCTGCCTTTCAATGATATCGATATATGACCTGCAAATTTCTGGCAAAATGAAACGACTAGCCACAACTTTCTGAAGCTTCAATTTAAATTTGCCGGACTCAGTTACCAGAATTTCACGATCAAGCCTCCTGTGGAGGTCCATTGGATCCGAGAAACATAGTTCCGTCAGCTCATCTTTAACTTTGTTCTGCTCATCACGCACAACTTTATCAGCTGCAACTTTCTCTATGTGAATAACAGAAGAAAGGCCAGTTCCAGGACAGTTGACGAGACTACCAGAATGGAGAAGGATGCCATTTGGTCCCCAACCAACTCGAAATGATCTTCCCATGAATAAAGCAGCATCCACTACGCAGTTAGAATATGTTTTTCCTGCAACAGGAGTTTCTTGCTCGGCCGGCAGTTTAAAGCCTTCTACCTTGGTCATTCTCATCGGAAATCCCTTGTTCTTTCCAGACATAAGAATACCATGAGAAGATGGACCAGGGTCCGGAGAATTTACATGATATTCCAGCAGTGCATGTGGTTCTTTCCTCGGAAGCATACCAGATCTCCTTCCGAATTTCTGAGAAGAATCGTGCAAAGGAGACAGAGACCTCAGCCTCGGACCTTTAGCACTAGTGTCGGGTGTATCCACATTCATCCTCTCTCTGCTCAGGTATCTGTGATCAGATGGAAAGCCATCCTCCATATCTTCATCGTCTTCATCATTGGGAAACAAAGCTGACCGCATCTCTTGCATCTTTGCAGGGTCAAGCCCAAGATGAGCAGGCAATGAATGTGAAAGCTCCAGTTGATGTCCATTGGGAGGTGGGTCTCTTACTTCAGCAACCGGTGGTTGTCGAACAACCGCCTCATCCATGGCAACATCATCTTCCTCCTCGTCCACAAACCCAAACCTGCTGAAGTGATCGACCTCAAACTTCCAGTTACCATTCACAGGATTGAAAGAGAGAAACCTAGCACCCTGCTTCTTCGCGCGGCACCTCAGAAGCTCAACCAGGGCGCCGGCCTCTGGAAGCCCCCTCAAATCCAGCCTCAACGTCACCTCCGCAGCTTTATTAAGGCCATGCCCTACCGCAGGTTTACCAGCCTCGTCCCCGTAAACCTCCACGCAATGGCGGTCAAACGTGACGATTCCATTCAGGTCCAACCCCCTCACATCGGTGTCGCCGGAGAACTTAACCTGTCCATACCTCACCCTCCCGACGACGAAGCCTGGAACCCTGCTGCAGTAGCCTGGATCAGCCGCCTCCCTCTCGACCAGCTCGTCGATCGACGGCCGAGTGAAGTAGTCGGAGGCACGCAGGACCGGGAACATGGAGTCCACAGCCATCCTCGGTAATGGGGACGAAGTTGGCTTGAGCAGCCGGTGGCTCTCTGCCAGCCTGCCGCGGTGCCGCCCGAGCCCGGCGCCTCCGATTGGCCCCCAATTAGGTCGCGCCTCCGCCTACTGGCGGGCGCGGCGCCGGCGCACAGCCCTCGGGGGAGGGCAGGCCCGCAGCGGTGAGGCCACGGCGCGGCGAGGGAGGCGGGAGACGGCGGAGGAAGTTGAGTGGACTGAGGCCGACGAGAGCGGGGGGAGCGGGCGGCGGCGCGGCGCGGCTTGGCAGTGCGATCTGCGAGTTAGGGCGCGTCCATCCGTCAGATGCGTGGGCCGTACCGAATCTCGTTGGATTTCATTGGGCTGTTTCGGTCGACAAGGCCCGTGAAGGGTTTGGCCATTGCTTGTGGGCCCCAGTTAATATTGCGCTAATTTCATTCGATGATTCAAGAGAATTTAAGCTTCCTCAAAAATAAATCAAGAGAATAAAACACAAAGCCTTTCTCTCTCTAAAAAAAAGAGAATTTAAGCCTTGTCCTAAACAACGCATAAAACCTTTTATATGTGTAGAAAACACATAAGACCCCGTAATGGATTCTTTTGCATTTCTATTTGTCATATTTATTTGTTTGTTTACTTTGTGTGGATCAGTGTACCTTTTTCCTTGTCTAAGAGAATCTCTAGCATATCTCCTAAAGGGCTTTAGAGGAGGATATTTGCGGCGCTAACTGCTGGGACTGACTCTAGCTGATCCCTCAAAGCTTTTAGTGGCGCATATTTTTTTTCTCGTCGGCTTCCGTAGCCCCCAAATATCCTCGTCGGCGGCCTGCGCTCCTATAATTTTTCTCATCCACCTTCCTGCCGTAGCCTTGTCGCCATATTATCGCCGGCTATCACACCACCGACCACAAATCGTCGTGGCAGCCCCCCATAGATGATTATGTTTGGATTGGAGATGATACAATTTTGGAGTCTCTAAGAAGGTTTTGCAAAGTTGTGATAGAGATCTTCAAACCTGAGTACTTGAGGGAACCCAACGAATAAGACACAGATAGACTAATTGCTGAGAGTGCAGCTCAATGATGGCCTCGCATGCTTGGTTCAATTGACTGTATGCACTGGACGTGAAAAAATTATCCTACTGGTTGGAAAGGTCAATACAAAGGCCATTGCAAACATCAACAATCATCATTAGGCAGTCGCATCTCATAACCTATTAATTTGGCATTCATTCTTTGGATGCCTGGCTCTCTCAATGATCTCAGTGTGTTGTCAAAATCACCACTGTTCACAAGGCTTATATAGGGACAAACTCCTAATTGCAACTATGAGATCAATGCAAACTTCTCCTTGAAACTATGAGATTAATGGTTATCGTTATACCATGGGGTACTACCTTGCTGACGGCATCTATCCGACATGATCCACATTTGTGAAGACATAATTTTTTCACTTGTTTAGTTTAAACAATTTATTTAGTTTATTCATTTTGTTTGTAATAATGAATTATTTTATTTGTTACATTTAATTTGGTTTAATAATGAATTATACAAGGAGACATCCCGTGGTGTATGCTCTTTGCGGATGATGTGGTGCTAGTCGATGATAGCCGAACGGGGGTTAATAGAAAGTTAGAGTTGTGGAGGCGAACTCTCGAATCGAAAGGTTTTAGACTTAGTAGAACTAAAACTGAATACATGAGGTGCAGTTTCAGTTCTACTAGGCATGAGGAGGGAGAGGTTAGCCTTGATGGGCAGGTGGTACCGGAGAGAGACACTTTTTGATATTTGGGGTCCATGTTGCAGAAGGATGGCGATATCGATGAAGATGTGGGCCACCGAATCAAGGCTGGTTGGATGAAGTGGCGCCAAGCTTCGGGCGTACTCTGTGACAAGAGAGTGCCACAAAAGCTAAAAGGAAGGTTTTATAGGACAGCTATCCGACCTGCGATGTTGTATGGCGCTGAGTGTTGGCCAACGAAGAGACGACATATCCAACAGCTAAGTGTAGCAGAGATGCGCATGTTGAGATGGATATGTGGCCACACAAGAAAGGATCGGGTACGAAATGACGATATACGGGAGAGAGTTGGGGTAGCACCGATTGAAGAGAAGCTGGTCCAACATCGTCTCAGATGGTTTGGACATATCCAACGGAGGCCTCCGGAAGCGCCAGTGCATAGCGGACGGATAAAGCGTGATGAGAATGTTAAGAGGGGTCGTGGTAGACCAAACTTGACATGGGAGGAGTCCGTTAAGAGAGACCCGAAGGTTTGGAATATCGACAAAGATTTAGCCATGGATAGGGGTGCGTGGAAGTTAGCTATCCACGTTCCGGAACCATGACTGGGTTTCGAGATCTTATGGGTTTCAACTCTAGCCTACCCCAACTTGTTTGGGACTGAAAGGCTTGGTTGTTTGTTGTTGTTGTTGTTGTTGTTACATTTAATTTGGTTTGTAATATTGAAACTTTGGTTCATATGGTTTGATTTTATAAAAAACAAATTTTTCCTCCTTTAAATTATTGGGGTTCGGTTCTGCGGCGCTGAATTTAGAAGAGCAAATATGAGCCACTATAGCATAGGGAGGCGTTTCCTCCTCTAAATTTTAGGAGGTCTGCTAGAGATGCTCTAATGGATTCGCCACTTAAGCCCGACAACACATTCCACATTTCCGATGTTTTCATCGCCGTTCATTTATTCATCCCTGGGAAGGGATTCCTTTCTGTTTCACCATCACGAACACATCAACCCGGGAACATATACATGTAAACATGCAGCCCAAGCTATCGGCAGGGTATCAATCAGACTACCAGCACCAGGGAAGACGAAGACATAAACATGTAAACATGCAGCCCAGCTTATCGGTGCGTGCACTACCACCAGCACCGGGGCATCCATGCACTCCGTGTCGCAGCTAGTGACGGTTCAGGAGCAGAAGAACGTTCAGGGTCCTCAGAACCCTGACATGGCGTAGTCCATGGCGTCCACCAAGAAATCTGCAGGAACCAGCGTTTTTGTTAGCCCATAAGCCCAACTCAGAATGAACCGGAGGTTTTTTTAATACGCACCTGCATCGTCCTTTGAGAAGCACATCGGTGGTTTTATCCTGAAAACGTTGCCGTGCAGACCGCCTTTTCCGACTAGAACGCCAAGATCTGGTTCAAAAAAGTAAAAGAATTAGGGGTGGGTGCCAATGAATATTTTGAGATCATTGGGGTAGGCAATGAGGTTATCACCCTTGAGTTTCTCAACCAGTACAGCGGTCTCGGCCTTGGCCGGTGTCTTCTCCGTTCTGTCGGTAACAAGCTCCACCCCGAGCATCAGTCCCCTTCCTCTAACATCTCCGATGACTGAGCAGAGGCACAGCCACGGATGAGTATAGCTTCAACAGATTATCTCAGACATGAACAAGAAGGTTTGTTTAAATTGATCATAGGATGGAGGGAACATTTTACTTTCATGCTTCTGCTGAAGAGTTTTCAGACGCTCCACCAAGTGAGCGCCAACATCTGCGCAATGCGCCTGGCGTTTCTCCTTGTCGAGAACCTTCAGCACAGCCAGTCCACCAGCCGAACAAACAGGGTTGCCACCAAATGTGTTAAATTGGATCTTCTGAGCCATCACGCTTGCAATCTCAGGAGTTGTTACAACTGCACCCAAGGGTAGACCATTGCCAATTCCCTAGAAATAAAATAAAAAACATTAAGAGTACTGTCAATAAAATCCAACTTTCGAGGTAGAGCTTTTTCCCAATATTGACGAACCTTCGCCATTGTTACAATGTCAGGGATGACATCTTGCGTCTGGAATCCCCAGTAGTTACTTCCAGTACGACCAAAACCACTTTGGACTTCATCAGCTATACAAACACCACCAGCCTTCCGGACAGTATCATAGACCGACTTGAGGTATCCAGGGGCTAGTTCAACAGCACCTCCTACACCCTACAATCATGTTCATCAATCAAGAAGACTGCTATATGAGTAGGTTCATCTGGATAATACCTGTAAGAAATATTCAATTTCTTAAGAATACTATAAACTTGTAAATTTGTCATACTTGGAAAGTTTCTGCAATGAAACCACCAACCCTTCCTGAACTGCCATAGTTTATATGTTCTTCCACTTCCTTGGCATAAGCTGCAGCATCAGACCCGAAAGCTCCACGGTAAGGATCTGGATTCATGACATGATGAATCTCACCCTGCAAAAGTTGTGATGAGGCTATGACTCATTTGCACTAACAGTTTTTAGTCACATCAAGACTGGTTTGCTAATGAGGAAATGACTCATAAGTAAGAAACATCTTAAGTAAAGTTAGGTCATAATTAAACAAAAGTAGTGCAAGAATAGACTAACACCTCCGGTTATATCACGACACAACATTGCAGAAAACATAAGCAAATTAACTAACCGAGATGAAGTCCATATGAACTTGCTGAAAAAGTAGAGATATAGAAATACTTTTGTGCTTCACTATCAATTTTAGCATTTATCAAATCAAAATTGGTGATAGGATCATCTTTTTAAGTTCATGTACTGAACTTACTGGGGAAAAAAACATTGGACGGAAATCTGGTGATGATCTCCTAATAATAGGACACACACCTGAGGAATCGGATACTTCCATGTCTGCAAACCCGTCAGTCCTATTGTTCCAGCACTCCCACCGTGATATCCATTTCTCAATGCAACCATACTGAGATTCCCGCTGTACAGCCGAGCCATCAACATTGCCAATTCATTAGCTTCAGTCCCAGAATTGACGAAATACACTACCTGCATAGCATCCCAAAATTATTGGCACTCATACTTGATTATCGCCATCGAGTCCGTCCGTGTCATAAATTATAATAGTAGTATGTGCAAGCCAGGGGGGGGCCACCGCCCCCCCCCCCCAAATTGGAAGAATCTATGAACTTTTTTTTTAGAGACTTAGATGGGGAAAAAATTGGTGTCTTTTGCCCCCCCCCCCCCCCCCCCAAACATTCATATTTTCTCTCTTTCCCCGCACGGATCATCTTGGGCAAGCTCCGCCACTGAACCAAAGGAAGGAAGTCTATTACCTTGAGGTTGCCTGGCATTTTGGAGGCAAGTGCTTCGGCAAACTCTGCGATGGCGTGATGCAAGTATATGGTGGTCGTGTGCTGGAGCAACTTGGTCTGCTCCAGCACGGCGTTGACGATATCAGGATGGCAATGGCCACATGACACCGTGACGATGCCTCCGAAGCAATCCAGGTACCTCTTGCCCTGTTCGTCATACAGGTACTGCATCTTTCCTTCCACGATGTTGAGCTGAAAATGCAAACAGGATGAAAGTAAGAGGACGTTACATGCCGCCATATCTTCAGACATCTTGTGCATTTTTAAAGTAACATCTTGTGCATTGTTTTTCGTATTGGTCAACTTTTAATTGGGAAGTGGTGAGGATTGGTCAACTTTTTTAAGTATTGTGCATTCTTCAGACATCTTGGTCAACTTTCGTATTATTTTTCGTATTGGTCAACTTTTAATAGCGCGGATTGGTATCGTCATCAATCATTTTATCATCTTGTGCATTTTATCTGAAGTAACATATGTGTCCTATTTTGTGTGTTAATTTCGATCGGGTATATTGAGGAAATGGCATGGTCATCAGTCTTTATCATCATGTTTCCCTGACAATGACAAATGGGTCCTGTAACCACTTGTGAGCGAGACAGTGATGGGAGTGGCAATACATGGAACGGAATCTTCAGAAAAATGATTGACGAATACTTGAGGTTGAAACATCCTCTTCTGCACCAAATCTGTCCACCTACCCTACTCTAAAAAAAAAGATATATTACTACTAAAAGGATAGGTTCCACACACGCTTATCGGATACTACTACTTTCGCACAAACATAGTAGTATCAGGAAAAATCTCGTCGTTCCTAGGTATGAGGAATCATCAGACGCTCGTCGATCATGGGTATCGGGAACCATCAGACGCGAAATCGGAATCGCGATGCGCGAAGCAAACGGAACGGATACGAGTTGGCAAATCAATCGTACCGGCTTCTGGTAGTAGTAGAAGAGGGAGGGCCCGAGAAACTTCTTCCGCTTCTGGAGGATCTCGTCGCCGCCCATCCCGGCGTACGGGGCCGGCCGGTGATCGAACGGCGGCATCTCGGGCGGCGGCCGCGGCAGGGCCTGCTCCGGCGCCGCCTCGGAGGACACCAGCCTCCGCAGCACGTCCGCTGGCGACGGGAACCGCCCGCGGCTGGCGGCGGCGCGACGAAGCAGCGAGGAGGCCATGGATCAGGAGCAGCCGAGATGGGATGAGAAGGAAGATAGGAGTAGAGTGTGAGATTGGCACGGGTGTTGTAGTAGTGGCAATGGCGGCTCACTGGCTGAGTCCCGTAGTTGGCAGTGACGTGGAAAAAGTCCGGATTTTGATAACGATGACGTGGTGCGGGATCTGGCTGGCTGCCACGTCGGGCGGAGTGACGGGTGCTCTGTCGCTGATGTGCGGGCCATGGGTGCAGGAATTGGTGGAGTTCGTGAGTGTGGTGGATGCTGGCGTGGTGACACGCAAGATGTGTTAAAGAAAGAAGGACAAGACTAGGCAGCGGCGCCGCATATTCCTCATCTCGTGCGGCGGTAGCATCCAACCAATGACAGTCTGGCAACCCGAGCTGCTAAACGCGTTACCGCAACATCGTACGACAAAAGTTCAGGCTGGCTGTGGTCTGGTCTGGTCTCATCCCGTGTCATGCGAGCGATGCATTCACTCGCAGGCTACCCAGGCATACTGGTCTGCAAACGAAAATCACCAGACCCGCCTAGATCGAAATGTAGGCTGCTTGCTAGTAGCTATTAGTGCATCAGTGGCGTGCCACTAGTAGTATACTACTCCGTACTAGACTGTGACGGAATATTTAGCACGAATATTTAAAATTAACTAGCCAGCTTAAAAAACATTTATCAAATCTTTTAGTATAGAACATGATTTTTAAAAATATTCCAGGTATTTAAAATTAACTACCAGGTTCTCGAAAAACTTAGTATCAGTTTTTTGAACCAGCTTCCAGATTTTTATACACGTTTGCCAAATATGTATACTTAAGTACCAGGCGATTACACAATTATCTTTTTTTTTCGCGGGCACGCGAAAAGCGTGCCATATCTTTATAGAAGAGAGCAACCGGATTTACAAGAGACCAAAAGGGGGATGCGCACATCTGCCCTTGGCCAACCCACACACGCCACCCCACAAAAAAAAAGGTCCTACTCTCGCAACATGACTCCACTCCACTCTCGCGATTACACAATTATCAATTGCACATTTGTACTACCAGATTTTTTTTTTACCTGGACTACGGCTGGCTTACGCCGGCCTGAACACTTTATATCATCATACCAAGCATACAAGGTTTGTTACAAAGATTTTGGAGGACAGAGAGATAGAAAAAAGAAAGAAACTCAGGGGGGTCATGTCCGTTGCACCAGTTATTAAGAAGAGAGGTAGAGGAAGGAGTGTGACATCGGTATGCCCAAAGTCTAATGTCTTCGATACATTGTCGAACAACCGTGAGAAGATCTTCGTCAAGCCCGCTAAAGGCCAGGGCATTTCTTCGCTTCCAAATGGTCCAGGCGATGGCGGTGCTGATAGTAGCCTCTTCGTAGGTGCGGCAGTGCAAGAGCCAAAGATCATCAAAGGTGTTAAAGTGCATGTCGTCGAAGCCGTGGTAGAAATGGTGCCAGACCTGCCTGGCGCGGGGCGGAAGCGAAGGAGGTGATCCAAGTCTTCATCCGAGAGGACGAGCGAGGCGAGTGGCGAGTTGGTAAGGTGGTGCCTGAAGCGCCGCTCATTGGTTGGAAGACGCTTTCTCCGAGCAAGCCAGCAAAAGATCTTGCACTTAAGGGGGGCAGCACTCCTCCAAATTCTGGTCGCCACATCATCGACCTGCAGATGGCTGAAAGTAGAGGCATAGAGGTTTTTGTTTGAAAGCGGTTTGTTCGTGAGTACTACCAGATAATTTGAAAGAAACAACCACCGGATTACATGTACTAACTGCCAGGTTATGTAAAAACAACTATCAGATTATTGACAATAGTTACAAGATTTGTGAAAAGAACAGTAGCTATGAAGTTTTCTATATCAACTACCAGGTTATTAGCAAAGGACTAATCAGATTTTACAAACAACTTTCAGATTTTTCGGAAGAATTGCCAGGTTCTCCGATACAGGTGTAACAGTACCAACCAAGGTTTTGGCTCCCGAAAGAAAAAAATTCCCGAGGGTGCTCGGGATTCCCGGTTCCCGTGGTAACCGAGAAATCCCGACCGGTTCCAAGCAAATTCAAAAACTAAAATTTGAATTCAAAATTTGTAAAAAAGGGTTATCTGCGGTTCGAACTTTGTCGTCCACAATTTTTTGCATAATTATGTGAAATTGGCCATAAATTTGACAAAGACAGAGACAATAATCGTTAAAAAGGAAGAGGAGGACAAGAAAATCGAACACTGAACCTAGCGCTGCGCACAGTTGACTGGAACCACCAGGCCATCCATACAGCTCATGCTACTTTCTAGACTATGTGTTATTTATCTACTTTTATGCGTTTAAATTCAAAAAATTCAAAACAAATCGGGATTTTTTGACCGGTTAGAGTGTTTACCGGGGGTGCTCGGGAAACCCGGTTACCGGTCGGTAACCAGATTTCCCGACCGGTAACCAAAACCCTGGTACCAACCAAGTTTTTTGTATCAACTACTAGATTATTTACAGACCACTACCAGATTATTTACAGAGGACTATCAGATTAATTATAAGCGACTTCGAGATTATTTACAAACAGCTATCAACTGACATCAATTATAAGTCATAAACTGAAAATCAGAGCAGAAAATATGGTGGTAATTGTGTAGTGAACAACTCTATGGATCAACCATCATGTATCAGCTTCACCTTGCTGATACAGACGGGAGTGACCTTGTAGTCAAGAACAACCGCAACGCCATGCCCCATGGCGCCCCTCGAAGCCAACATTTACTGAGGAGAGAAGATCACCGACGATGAATGCGCGACTCTCCTGAAGCGAAACTGCCACGATGCTGCAGCCGAAATACTCCTTGTCCGCAACCGGACTTCCACAGTAGTGCAGCTCTTGCGGGGCCCAAGGGACGATGGCGGCGTGGCCTTAATCTCCACGAGTGGTCCTGCTTCCGCGGGCGCCCCACCGGCGGACGTCAGGGAGGCCACAACCTGCACGCGCGGTATTGCTCCCACCGCGCCTCAACTGTCTACGCCGGCTTGACATCAACCTCCACGCGCCGCGCCCCCACCTTCGACGGTGGCGCTGCTCCCGCGCCGTCCCCACCGTCGACGGCGGCGCTATACCCGCAGAGCCCCACCGGCAACCTCGGCGCTGCTCCCGCGGCGCCCCACCGGCAAACTTGGCGCGGCCCACCGGCCACCGCGGAGCCCTCAATGGCGGCGACGGCCTGCTGCATCCATGGAGGCAACGACCTCTCTGGTGCTCTCCGCGGGATGCTGCTTCTCTAGATCGAGAGAAAAGTGAGAAAGATTGTGCGGAACGCGTGGAGGGATAAGTTCCAGCTAGGACGTACGGCGTATATAGGAGCGATGCGTTTTTGCGAATCTCGCGAGCCGCCGCACAGAAGGGGAGCTGATGCGGCGCTTCTCTATAGAATTTCCCAAGAAAGAACTGCACGGGTACGACGCCTGAGCAAGAGATTCATGCAGCCGGCTGGTGTACTGTCGCTATCGCCTACCGAGGTACCCGTGTGGATGCCGCCTTCGATATCCTCTCACGACTTCACCAGGAGTACGTGTTCCCTACTGGGCTTTAGGCTATCCGGTGTTACGCCTTCGACACATACGCGCAAAAAATCAAAATGTTTTGTATTATTCAAAGATATTTATTCTAATGGCATGAGCATATGCACCCAACATCAGAAGAGCATTTCCTAAACTCTCCATACCAACTAGAGGGAGTTGAATAAGATTTTATGAAAACTAGTGCTGAGTAAAATAACGTGGAAGCTTCAAGTAGATAATTCACATATTTTTCTGCGATAATACCGCCAACATGTTAATAACCATCAACAGCAGTATAAAGATACCCAAAAGTAATAAAAATTACAAATAAGTCATTGAACCACCTAGCGACGACTACAGACAGTAGCGCGAGCCGAAGGCGCGCCGCAGTCCTCGCCGCTAAATCACTGGAGTCAGGCAAAGCTTATCGTAGTAGAGCTTGTTGTAGTAGACAGACGGGAAGTCGTCGTGCTAAGGCCCCAAAGGACCAGCGCACTAGAGCAACAACCATCGCCAATGATGATAACCGTAAATCGGAAGAGACTGGCCTGAAACCACACAATCGAACACGAAAGACGACCGGATCACGGGGAGATCCGCCAGACACACAACTCTACGGGCCCTCCGTCGGCACTAGATGCACCACCGGAGCGAGGATAGGACGGGGAGGACCTTAATAGTCGCCCCCCTCACCATTCTGGAGAACAAACTGAAAACAAACTAAACAGAGAACTGAAACCTTCCTGCCAGCGAGAGGCTGCGTCCGCCACACCTCCAAGGCCCCAAGGCCACCGGAGACGGTGTGGACCGGCAGCGTCGGCGACGAGAGGGACGGAACCCTAGATAGGTTTCACAGCCGCCTCACAATTGCCTTTTATTTCTCTTGCCCCGGTCCGGTAATGCCCTTGGGCTATTTGTACCACGTTTGTCACTATAATTATACCACGTTCTTACCCTTGGGCTATTTGACCTTTGGCACTAGGATTGTTTTTTGAGTTGTCCTTTCCTTGAAGTTTTTGCCTTTGATGCCCCAAAATGACAGACGTAAATTTGATACCAATTGAAATGAACGGTATAAGCGACTAGAGGGGTGAATAGGCCTTACTCAACCTTTTGGTTCTTTTTCAGTTTAGACTTGCCACCAAGGTAAATGCTCTAGATATGCAGTTATGTGAATTTTCCTATATGAAAAGCAAGCAATACAACAAGTAAATAAAGATACAAGTAAAGGATAGAAGTAACCGCAGTGATGATACCCATAGTCCCTTTCTTGTTAAGGAAAGTGTGTGTACGTTGAAGGGGTGTGGTGGCAGAAAGACCAACCAATGCCACAAAAGTCTCGCCTTATCCTCCGTTGAAAGACCCACAAAGGCTAGGTCACACTCTACTAAGTAGTGCCCTTGAAGGCGGCTATAAAACCTTTACACCAAATTTGAGGCAATCTCCGCAACTTAATTGGAGGCTCCCAAAAACAACCACATAGCTTTGCAACATCAAGCACGAGCTCCGGGACAACCTCTTTTTTACTTAGGGTTCCAAGGAACCCAAGAGTATCTAGATCCACAAATGAATGCAAGGTGATTCGATTTTTCTTTGTTGAAACACAAGATCTAGTCCTTCTCCACCAAATCCAAAAGTATCAAGGAGATTGGAGCATTATGGTGGGAGGAATTGCAAGAATAATTTTGTAGGCGTCAATGGAGGGAGAGAGACTAAAGAGGTAAAGTCACTTGGAGAAAAATCCTCCCCCTTTTGTATCCACTCACAATTCTAAGTGTTACCCTGCTTCCTGTGGTCTAGTACTACCGGATTTCACAATCGGTACTATAAGAGTACAAGTACTATCTAGCCTGGTACTAGCCTTTGGTACCAGAGTCACCAAGGGTTGGCGCGCGAGGTGTAGCCCTAGCCAGCCTCCACCCGGTTCCCTAAGCTGGGACCGCTGAGGGCGGTACAACCGGGTGCCGTGGGTGGTACTATCGGACAACCCAATACTACCGCACCTGGTACCGCACGTCCGTAACACATGCTGAATAAAACGAGCGGTTAATTTTATTGAGTGCAAAATCAATATAAACTAGGCTTAAATGTGTGTACCAAAAAAACTTATCTTAAACAAGACAAGCAACTAAGTGATACCAAGATATATAGCTTCAAGCAAAAAGCCTATCACAAAGTAAAGTCCATAAGAGCTCGGGTAAGGAGATAATCGAGATACGTGAAGACGGTGATGTATCTCGAAGTTCACACTCTTGCTGATCCACAATTCGCTGAAGATTTTGGTCCATGACCCCAAAATTACTAAGCGTGAACTTTTTGCACATATCGTAATTTGTTCCATCGAGTATAAAAGTGTCATTGTGCACTAAGACCCTAACCGATATCTTTGCTCTCAAGGTCGTGAAGCCTAAAACAAGAGACCTTTCTCTAGTGCCATTTTAAAGGACATAAATATCGCCTAGAGGGGTGAATAGTAGATTTAAAGCTTTTACGGTATGGGCGCGAACAAATGCAGAATAAAACTAGCGGTCGATTTGTCAAGCGCAAAATCTATATGAACTAGGCTCAACTAGGTGTACTAACAACTTATGCTAAACAAGACAAGAAACTAAGTGATAGCAAGATATATATGACTTTAAACACAAAGGATATCACAATGTGAAGTGCACAAGTAAAAGGAGCTCTGGTAAGGAAATAACAAAGGCACACAGAGACAACGATATATCTCGTATTTCACACCCTTGCGGATGCTACTCTACGTTGGAGCGGTGTGGAGGAACAATGCTCCTCGAATGCCACAATGGCTCATCATATTATCCTCAACACTTGCCATCAAAAGGGGAATCATCGATCCACTATGAACCCGTTGAAGGCGGTCACCAAACCTGTACAAACTTGGAGCAATCTCTACATAATTTAATTGGAGGCTCCCAAATAATTACCACAAAAGCCACACGTTTGAGGTAATCTCCACAACTTAATTGGAGGGTGATACGTCGCAAACGTATCTATAATTTTTGATGCTCCATGCTTGTTTTACACTAATTCATATATGTTTTTCTCATACTTTGTTACACTTTTATACATTTCCGGCACTAACCTATTAACAAGATGCCATAGTGCCAGTTCCTGTTTTCTGCTATTTTGTATTTCAGAAAAGTTGTACAGGAAATATTTTCGGAATTGGATGAAACAAAAGCCAAAGTCAATATTTGTCCGTAACAAAGACAGAGTCCAGAGGGGGTTCGAAGGAGTGGCACAGGACGGCCACGCCACACCTTGGCGCGGCCAAGCCCACGCCAAGGGGTGGTGTGCCCCTCGGCCTCCACCGACCTCGCCCTTCCGCCGATTTATTCGCGATCTCGGGAAAAACCTAAACACCCGAGCCTCCATCCACGAAAAGTTCTGTCGCGTCCGCCATTGTAGACCCTAGCTCGGGAGGGTTCTAAAGCTCTTCTCGGCACCCTGCTAGAGGGGGGAGATCATCGCTGGAGGCATCTACATTACCGTGCCCGCCTCCGAAGTGATGCTGAGTAGTTCATCCCTGGACTATGGGTCCATAGCAGTAGCTAGATGGTTGTCTTCTCCAATTTGTGCCTCATGTTTAGATCTTGTGAGCTGCCCTATATGATCAAGATCATCCTTATGTAATGCTACATGTTGTGTTTGCTGGGATCCGATTAATATTGAATACTATGTTGAGATCGATTATATATTCTTGCCATATGTTATTTGTGATCTTGCATGCTCTTCGTTGCTAGTAGATACTCTGGCCAAGTAAATGCTTGTGACTCCGAGAGGGACTATTTATGCTCGATAGTAGGTTCATGCCTCTTGTTTTCTGGAAGAGTGACAATAACTTCTAAGATTGTAGATGTGCTATTGCTACTAGGGAGAAAACAACAATATTTTATCCAAGGGTAATTCTATTGTTTACTTTACACACATTGCTTAATGTGATAATCTGTTTCTTCCAACTTAATACTGGAAGGGGTTCGGACGATAACCGGAAGGTGGATTATTAGTCATAGACGCAGTTGGATTACGGTCTATGTATTATGTTGTAATGCCCAAAAGAATCTCATAGTAATCATCTTGTCATATATGGTCGGTATTCGGTCAATTGCCCAGCTTTAATTTATTCACCCAGCATGTTATTTATCTTTATGGAGAGACACCTCTAGTGAACTATGGACTCCAGTCCTTTCTTTTACACTGCAAATACATGTTCTTGTTATTGCCAATTCCCACAGCAACAACTCTTTTACTGTTCTCTTTAATTTCACTGCAAACAAACATCTCTTTCCACAGTATACGTCTAATCATTTGTGTTCAGCAAAACCGGTGAGATTGACAACCTCACTGTAAGTTGGGGCAATGTATTTTGGTTGTGTTGTGTGTAGGTTCCACGTTGTTGCTGACGCCGATAGTGCGCCCTGCCGATAGTTAGCTAGCAACACCTTCAAAAGTCACGCCTTTCTCCTACTGGTCAATTAAACCTTGCTTTCTTACTGAGGGAAAACTTGCTACTATGATCATCATACCTTCCACTTGGGGTTCCCTAATGGTGTGCAATCTGCGCTCATCAGAGGCTCCAAAGTAAACCCCACAAAGCCACATTTTTCCAAAGACCCAAGAGGAACAAGCTCCGCGTACACGCAAGAACAACAGAGGAGAACAACTAACAACTCGAAGATCTAGATGCGAAGGTTTCCCTTTACAAATAAGAGACATGGTTTGGTCGAAAATGAGATCTAGATCTCCTCCCTCTTTTCTTTCAAAATAGATAAAAAAAATTATTGGGGGCCGGGGGTATGCAAAAAAGCAAGGTACAATTGACCAACAATGGTGGGGGGAAACAGGGCTTGAGAAACCACTGGGGAAGAATAACGTTAGGTGCAAAAATCCACAAGGTCAGCCAACCAATCCGGCTTGGCTGGAACACTCCATGAAAATTATTCCAACAAGGGAGCTAATTTACCCGGGAGATATGGACCACTATGGGGTCAAATCTGGGCCGAAAAAGGGGGCTCTAAGCAGTTCGTCGGACTCAGCTGGAACTAAGACCGGTCCATTCTAGCCTAATAGATAACATGTACCAAAAAATGTCGCTATTTTTCAAATGAACTCCAGTTTTCATGAGATGGGGATGAAAGTAACAACAAAGCTCTCATCGTACCAAGAAACACCAAAAATTAATAAAGGTGTATAAAACCACAAGATGAAGATTTTGACCTTTCTTTTAAAGAAAAGCCTCCAAAATGAAACCCAATGAGTGGTAAAACAATCAATTTTATCACCGTTTAAAATAGGTATATTGCATCACTATGCTGGACATATTTCTCTAGATCGGCAACTGATACATCCAAAACATATCTACTTTCACGAACACTTTTGCTATTGTTTGCCCTCTAATTTGTGTGTTTTGACTACAACTAACACAGACTAACGCTATTTTCAGTAGAATTACTATGGTGTCTCGTTTTTGTGCAGAAATCCAACTTTCAGGAAAATTCCCGGAAAATATCGCAAAGTCCATATTTCACCCGAATACTCACGGAGCCAGAAGACGAGACGAATAAGGGCCACGAGGGGCCCATACCTGGCCTAGGCGCGGGCCAGCCCTGGTTGCGCCTAGTGGTGGTGTGGCCGCCTCGGCCACCCCCTCGACCTTTCCTCCCGACTATATTAAGCCTCTGACCCTAAAAACAGAGGGGGGTTTGACGTTTTTCCAGAAAGAATTCCGCTGCTCCGCCGCCAACAGAAACCCTAATTCGGGGACCAGAAACTCCGTTCTGACACCCTGGCGGGACGGGGAATTGGAGGAGATCATCGCCATCGCCATCACCGACGGCTCTCCATCAACCATCAATGATTCTCCCATCCATGTGTGAGTAATTTTTTGCTGTAGGCTATAGGGGATGGTAAGGGTTGGATGAGATTGTTAATGTAATAGTAATAAGATTGTTAGGGGCATAGTGCCTAGTATCCGTTGTTAGTATTTTTGACATTGTTGCAACTTGTTATGCTTAATGCTTGTCACTTTGGACCCGAGTGCCATGATCTCAGATCTGAACATGTTATTGATTCATGAGGATAATTTTTTTTTATCATACCTTCAAGTTGTATACACATATCATTGTCCGGAACCCGAGGCCCCAAAGTGACAATACTTGGGATAATCGGAGGGGATGGCTATGATGTGAGGACCACGTGTGTCGACGGAGTGTTAATGCTTGGCTCCGGTACTCTATTAAAAGGTGTACCTTAATTACCAGTAGATTCCCTTGAGGCCCCGCTGCAAACGGGCTTGTAGGACAAAAGATGTCGTGCAAGTTTCTCATTGCGAGCACGTATGACTAAATAGGAACACACTGTTGGAGATATGCCCAAGAGGCAATAATAAAAGTGGTTATTATATATCTTTATGTTTATGATAAATGTTTATATACCATGCTATAATTGTATTAACCGAAACATTGATACATGTGTGATATGTAAACAACAAAGAGTCCCTAGTATGCCTCTTAACTAGCTTGTTGATTAATGGATGATTAG
>NC_061510.1:48516733-48532724 GCF_022539505.1 Lolium rigidum | reverse complement strand
CCGAAGGTGGGTAACTCACGTACTCCTGGCCCGATGGCTCTCTGCCCTATGCCCTCTCTCCTTCCCCCCTCCGTGAGGATCCCTCCTCCGGGGTATTGTCGAGTAGGAAACGATACTAGGTACCATCTAAACTCAGTTTAAGAAACAAATCGTGAAAATGCCAAAGAATTATTCAATCTCACATACTCTAGCCTTAGAGTCACCATTGAGAAAGCATTTTCCACTTTGAAGAATAGGTTCAATATTGTTCACCAGAAATCGGTCCATACTTACGAGACCCAAGTCAAGATGATTCTTGCTTACTACATTACTTACAACTTGATATTAGGTTGGGGCGAAGCTGAGCTTTGCCCATAAACAGTTGTGTTTGATAAAGTTGAGATTTGCCATGGCGTGGTGAAGCCTAAAAAGATAGGATTAAGTGGGTAAACGTAATATGGAATGATAAAGGTAACATCACCATCTAAGAAGCAAGAAAAAATAAGGACACGTAGTGGGAGTGGTGCTTTGGCAGCCTAAAGCATATGCTTCCGGTTTTTAAATTTCATTTTAAATACAATTTTAAAATGTTAAAAAATTGGGACACAAAATGTAATGAGTATATCTCAAAATTCTACACGTTCATAAAGTGGTTCCATGGAATCCCGACATTTTTAATGGCATGTGTAAAAAAGACAAATTTTGGTATAAAAAAGTTGTGTAGGTGACTTTTTTTGTCTTTTGTCACGCAAGTCAAAAAAAAAATAGTTTTACTTAATGTGCCCATCGTAGAATATCAATATGTAAACGTGAAATTTTTTGTTCGATTTTTTGATATCTTAAAATGTTTTTTCGGTGGCAAGAGCATATGATGTGAATTGAATTTCTAGACAAGTAGCTACTACCTTCATTTCAAAGAATAAGACGCACGCGTGTTTCAAGACGAACTTTTACCATAAAAATTGAGCAACGAAATCTTGATTATATTATATGTAATTAGTATCGTTGAATTCGCGTTGAAAATCATTTTCTACAACAACAACAACAACAAAGGCTTTATTCCCAAACAAGTTAGGGTAGGCTAGAGGTGAAACCCATAAGATCTCGTAACCAACTCATGGTTCTGGCACATGGATAGCAAGCTTCCACGCGCCTCTTTCCATGGCTAGTTCTTTGGTGATATTCCATTCCTTCAGATCTCTCTTAACGGACTCATCCCATATCAAGTGTGGTGTACCCCTTCATATCTTGACATTATCAGCACGCTTTAGCCGTCCACTATGCACTGGAGCTTCTAGAGGCCTGCGCTGAATATGCCCAAATCATCTTAGATGATGTTGGACAAGCTTTTCTGCAATCGGTGCTACCCCAACTCTATCGCGTATATCATCATCCCGGACTCGGTCCTTCCTTGTGTGTCCACACATCCATCTCAACATGCGCATCTCCGCCACACCTAATTGTTGAACATGCCACCTTTTCATCGACCAACACTCAGCGCCATACAATATTACGGGTCGAATCGCCATCCTATAGAACTTCCCTTTTAGCTTTTGTGGCACTCTCTTATCACAAAGAATTTCAGAAGCTTGGTGCCAATTCATCCATCCGGCTTTGATCTGGTGGTTCACATCTTCATCGATATCTCCATCCTTGTGCAGGATTGACCCCAAGTATCGAAAGGTGTCCTTCTAAGGCACCACCTGCCCGTCTAGGCTAACCTCCTCCTCCTCGTGCCTAGTAGTACTAAAACCGCACATCAAGTACTCAGTTTTAGTTCTACTAAATCTAAAACCTTTCGATTCTAGGGTTTGTCTCCAAAGTTCTAACTTCCTATTGACCCCCGTTCGACTATCATCGATTAGGACTACATCGTCGCAAAGAGCATACACCATGGGATATCTCCTTGTATATCCCTTGTGACCTCATCCATCACCAAATCAAATAGATAAGGGCTCAAAGCTAACCCCTGGTGTAGTCCTATTTTAATCGGGAAGTCATCGGTATCGCCATCTCTTGTTCGAACACTTGTCACAACATTATCATACATGTCCTTGATGAAGGTAATGTACTTTGCTGGGACTTTGTGTTTCTCCAAGGCCCACCACATGACGTCTCGCGGTATTTTATTGTAGGCCTTCTCCAAGTCAATGAACACCATATGCAGCTCCTTCTTTTGCTCCTTGTATCTCTCCATGAGTTGTCGTACCAAGAAGATGGCTTTCATGGTCGATCTCCCTGGCATGAAACCAAACTGATTTTTGGTCACGCTTGTCATTCGTCTTAAACGCTGCTCAATGACTCTCCCAGTCTCTCCCATAGCTTCATTGTATGGCTCATAAGCTTAATTTCACGGTAGTTAGTACAACTCTGAACATCCCCTTTGTTCTTGAAGATTGGTACTAATATACTGTGTCTCCATTCTTCTGGCATCTTGTTCGCCCGAAAAATGAAGTTAAAGAGTTTAGTTAGCCATACTATCGCTATGTCTCTGAGGCCTGTCCACACTTCAATAGGATACCATTAGGGCTCATTGCCTTGCCTCCCTTCATCCTTCTCAACACCTCCTTGACCTCAGACTCCTGAATTCGTCGCACAAAACGCCTACTGGTATCATCAATTGAAAATCATTTTCTAATAATGCTAATTTCATATAAATAATTTTTATATATTTAAAGTAATTATTGATCAAACAAAAAACACGTAAAACAAGAACACCTTATCCCTTGAAACGGAGGTAGCAGAGACTAAATTGATGAAGATCGTGATGCTTCATAGATACAGAGTCAAGGTCGCAGAAGCCTGTTGTTTATGAGTTCCAAAACCCTGGAAGAGCTGCCGGGGTTCAGGTCCTTGCGTGGAAAGCAGAGCTGAGGATCCAGCCACCCGAGGCGTGCGTGCGGGCGTGTTTGTCTGTAGGAGGAGCTAGCAGGGCATGGAGATGGTCTCCGTCCGTGAGCGATTCGTGGAGGAAACGAAGCGCGTGTCTGCGACGTGAACCCAGAGACGCGCAGGCCGGTGCGCGGTGCGCGGTGCGCGCGCCCATGTAATGAGGAGGCGTGTCTACCGCCCACTACTTGTCCCCCCAAGAAATGTGCTTCACCTGTCTCTTGTCACGCCGGTCAACACAAGTGAACTTGTAGTTACGTACTTAATTACTTGATCCACGCGTACGCAGTGCTTTGAATTGCAGCTGGCCAGTGCCCCGTGTGCGGCAATATACTACTACGTACTCGTGGTGTCGTATACGGGACATGCACGAGGAACGCGTGCTTCGTGGTGGAGTACCTGAGTATAGCTGCGAGTGTGATGTGCATCTGCCGAGTCAGAGACGTGGCTGCCTGAACCTGAACAGGAGCTCGGATCTGGGAGGTGCATGGGCGAGTGGTGCGCGCGGTGCTCTACTATTACGGCTGCAGCTACCGGCGGCCGGCGGTTGGGTTGGCACTTGGCAGGTGGTGGTGGCCGAATCCTTCCGGCGATCGATCGATCCACTTGCCGGACAGCAGGGGTCCGGCGGTGGTACTGTCCAGGGCCGGCCATGGTTGTCGGCGTGCCGTCGGATCGGGGCACCGCGATCCGGGCGGCAGCTGCTCATAAAAGGCGAACCAGCCCCAGCTTGTGTAGGGGCCGGTTGGCTCGATCCGTCGCTCGTCGCCCACGCAGACAAGCAGGCACGCGTTGGTCCTCCTCGCCCCCACACAGATCATTTCCTTTTTACGGAAGATCACCGTTCTTCAGAGCAGAGCTGCTCCTGTTAGGCAGTTTGGACCATGTACGTCCCTACAGCGACTCGACTCAAACTCAGGCCCGCTCTCTGCCGTGAAGAATGGCCAGCAAACACCTCAGGCTTTATAGCCACCGTGGGCGCCGCCCGCACGTACGCTCGTTGCGAAATAGGGTAAGAACTTCTTTGAAATGACAGACCTGTGCCGTGCGTCCAGTCCGCTGCCATGGCAGGACGCCCCCCTTCCCTGTTTGTGGAACGATCCGAGGACGAGTCGGCAACGGAAAGCGACGCTGAAATTTTGGCATGCCCTGCGCGGCGCTGCTCTCCACGACCGATCGTTCGAGCTGATCAGTGAGCATGGGCGTCTCAACGATGTCGGATCTAGTCTCCCGCACCGGCGCCGGGGGGTGGCCCGCTGTCGTCCCCGGCGAGGGCGAGGGGGACGGACAGAGAATGATTGTGCTCGCTGCCTGGGTCTATCTAATCAAGGTCCTGCCACCAGACCGGCCGGAGCGTCGCTGAGCCCACGCCTGCGGCGTGCAGGGCACAGCAGGCCTGTATTCAGGTTCGTGCCGAAGCATGCTAGTGTGTCTGTGTTCTGCAGCACTAGGAAAACGATGTGTGTCATATGGGATTCATTTTCAAAATTTCTGGTAAAATAACACATTGTTTATACTTTGTGCGATTGCTGAAAGAACATCAACTTGGCCGGGTGGGGGACTCTTGTCAAGTCCTTTCTCACCTCGCAAGCTATATTTCATCTTATCTTATGCCACTCACTATCCTGGGGTTGCCTCACAAACATGAATAAGATCGAACTGGCTTTTCTTTGGGCTGATACAAAGGAGGCCTCTGGTGGGAAATGTAAGATAAATTGGGTGGCGATGGCCCATCTTTGAGGCCTTGGTATTCTTCATCTAGAAAAGTTCGAGCCTTTTGTTTGAATGGAAAGAGCCCAATAATTTCGGTCTACAAGGCACAATTCTTTGGGGACACTTGCACGCTCATTAACAAGATGGTTTGAGAAGCTTGGACACCGCCTAAAATAGGCTATGACCATCGGATAGACTTGAAAGAACGGGTTGGACAAATCGACATTTGTTCTCTTTGCAAACAAACTCAAAAAAGGATATACCTATTTTGACAATGCTGCTACACGAAGAGACTATGGGGAATGATCAAGAGTGGCTCTTAGTGGCCAAACTCCAGCAATTAGTGGCCGACGGTCCTCTCCACTGATGCTTGGTGGGCCAACATGTCTAGCAAAAACACCCTAAGTCTATGGCATTCATCACTATGCTTGCTAGCTAGTTGAACGATTTAGAATGAAAGGAACGCGAGTCTTCTGCAATAAGAGCGCCCCAACGACTATCCGACTTTACTCAATTGTGTGTGTGTGGGGGGGGACTTTACGTCACCGCGAGTGCAAACGATTTGAGTCTTGTAATTTCATGAGAGTAGTTCCCTTTTGCCTGTTTTTTTTCTGTCCTCGTCAAAACTCGTCTACTTAAATAATGAAATGAGGCAAATCCTTTTGCCTGGAAAAACTACAATGGCTATCGATACTATATTAGCAAATGAATTCAATGGGCACAAATGAGAGTAATAAATTATATTGTGTCTATGTTACAATTGGTCAAAAACGCTCTTCCAATTTTTTTTTATTTAGGCGCACGTGTTATCATACCGCCGAAAGGTACGTATATGTCTCTTTCTTGTACAACCGTGTAGGTATGCACGCACCGGCAGTACTGCACATGCTTCTTCCTTTTTTGTCAAGGTGATTATGGTGACGGCATGAGTGCCTGACGGGTGTCGGCATCGATCCGTGCTACTTGTGTGGGAAACGCAGCGGTGTGAGCCAATGTCAAAGGCGTGTTGCGTTCTTCCCGGCGAACAACGCGACGAACAAACTATACCGTCCGAAATCGGTGCTGCGTTTTTCTCAGGAAAAATAAATCTGTTATGCGACAAGGCGCCGATGTCGGCAGCTTCACATCAATCAGTGAACAAAGAACAGCTCTTCAGACAGAGGACTTCAACTTGCACGCACGATGACATTACCTGATGTCAATACCAACAAAAACTACAGGAAGAATAACACCTAATGCTTTTTTTTAGATAAAAGACACTAGGTGCCCGACTTTAAATTAATAAAGACTTGACGTTTAGTAAGTTATACAAACCAGAGTTCACTAACCAAACCAACAACATGTTGCGGCATACAGCTTTGCCAAACGGCGATAAAACTACTAAGCCTATACTAGGCAGCGAGGCACGACGATGATGGAGAGGTCGAGGAGGGAAGCTCATTCCTCCGCTTTCGCCTTCAGTTTCTTGGCCTCATAGATGCGTAGAGCCCCCTTAGCTCGTTCGCCATCCACGTGAGACCCTTCTTATCTCTTCCTTTGAACTTGGTGCTCCATAGCTGCAAAAGGATCACAGTTTTATATAAAACATCAGCGGGGTGATTAATAATCTTTCTCTCGATGGTAAGCTTATTGCGAATCAACCATAAAGCTTATGATTGCGCTAGAAAGAACACCCATAGTAGCCTACGAGAGAGTCCCGAGAAGCTACTCAGGATAGCATGAAATCGAGCAAAACTAGTTGGGCGCCAATTACAGCCTAAGACATGTCTAAGAGCCCTCCAAACAAATTTGGCTAGCGAGCAACTAAAGAAAATGTGGGCAGCATCCTCTGTGGCCCCACACAGGGAGCAAGCACCATTGGAAGGGCCGTGTCTAGTGGAGATTTGGCTGCAGGTTGGGAGCTTGTCCAAGGCCAACTGCTAGGAGAAGATCTTGACTTTTAGCGGAACCTTCGCTTCCCACATATCTTTAAAGTGTGCCACCGTGGTACCCTGCGAGAGTTTTGTATACATGGATTTGACGGAGTATTTGCTGGAAGGTTCTAGGTGCCAGGAGATATTGTCCAGCCCCTCGCTCAACTGAAATTGTTCAGCACATGTTTGCAATGCCCTCCACTGCACCATGTCCAATTGGTCCATAGATCGACGGAAACGGATATTCTGGCCATCCTCCTGATAGGCCAGGGCCACAGAGATTGCGGGGTTATCACAGATCGCACACAGATGAGGGAAGGCATCTTTAAGCGGCGCATCTCCAATCCACTAGTCTGACCAGAAGTTTGTGCGGATCCCATTCCGCACTACATGTTTGGCTCCCACCTTAAACAGATGCTTGATCTTGTGTAGTGATTTCCAGAATTGCGAGCCCCCATGTCCCGATCCTGTGAATATGTTGTCAGCATCCTCGTACTTAGCTCTGATTATATTTGCCCAAATAGAATCATCATGTTGGTAGAGCTTCCAAATCCATTTTAAGAGCAAGGCCACTTTCATCTTTTTGGTGTTGAGCAAGTCTAGCCCCCCCCATGGGTTTAGGCCTACACACCGTCGGTCAATTGACCATATGGTACTTACGCTTGGGGCCCGCTCCTTCCCAGAAGAACTTTGATCTGATCGAGTCAAATTTCGCGTGAATACCGTCTTGTAGCAAGAAGAGGCCCATGGCAAACATAGGCAGATTATCCAGACAGGAGTTGGACAGGACAAGCCTTCCTCCCGAGGAAAGCAGTCTCCCCAACCAAGGTTCGAGTTTTGAAGCTAAGCGACGCACTAGGAACAACCATTGTTCAAGGCAGAGTTTTCTGTCCGAGATAGGGAGGCCCAAGTAGATGAAAGGAAAGGCACCTTGCTTGCAGTTGAACTTGTTTGCTATGCGGGTTTGTTCCTCTGCGTGTGCGTCCAACACAATGACTTCGCTTTTGTGGAAGTTAAATTTGAGGCCTGACATATCCTCGAAGCACATCAGCAAGAACTTGAGATTAACAATGTCTTGTTCTTCGTTCTGAATAAGAATAAGGGTGTCGTCTGCGTATTGGAGATGTGATATTTCCCCTGGAATTAAGTGTGGCACTACCCCGTGTATGTGTCCCGCCTCCGACGCAACCGAGAGCATACCCGAGAGGGCCTCACCGATGAAATTGAAGAGTAAAGGAGATAGCGGACCCCCTTGTCTAACTCCACGCTTATTCCGGAAGAACGGGCCAATCTCTCCATTGATGGAGATCGCGGTCTGGCCCCTAGAAACCAGTTGTAGGATGCGATGGATGTAGGCCTCGTTAAATCCTTTACATTTCAGTACTTCCGCGAGAAAATCCCAATTCACGCGGTCGTACGCTTTCTCGAAGTCAAGTTTCAAGAGAATTCCTCCTAACTTCTTGGAACGTAGCTCATGAATGACCTCAATCAAGGCTAACGGTCCCTCCATAATATTCCTTCCTTTGATGAATACCTTTTGATTTTGGCTGATAACTCGATTTGCAATCGGATCAAGCCGTGTGGCGTAAGCTCTAGAGATGATTTTGAAGATAACGTTGGTAAGGGCCATTGGGCGAAACTGTGTGATCAAATCGGCACCAGGGACCTTAGGGATAAGGGACAAGACCCCAAAATTGAGCCTGGGTATGTCGATGCGCCCCAGCACAAAGTCATTAGAAATATGTAAAACCCCATGTTTCACCAAGGATCAGAATTTCTTGAAAAAATGATGGGGAAGCCGTCAGGCCAGGCGCAGTGTCTGATTTCATGTCCTTCACCACTGCCTCAAGCTCTTCTTTGGAGAAGGTGACTAAGATACTATTATTCTCCTCATGCAGTTTTAGGAGGTAAATTAAGGACGTCCGAGACGTTGTCTGAAGGTATGTACATGTGCTCGGAGACACAGGTGTATGCGTTGCCTGCACATCACACACAGAATCAAACATATGTTCATGATCTTCAGTAACCAGAAGGCCGGTGTGTAACGTGTTCGAGAGGAGAAAAAACGCTTCGCTTCGCTTCACTCCCCGCGGCGACCGGGGCTCTGCGTGGGGCAGACGCGGCTGGCGGCGGTGCTCTTCGAGGCGTAGGGGACTCGGTCCGGTGGCAGGACGGTAAGGCATGGTGGCGGCGGCTCTAGGCGAAGGCGGTTGTGGCGCAGCGCGAGACCAGGGCAGGCGGCGGAGCGCGGCGACGGAGGGGGCAGGCTGGCGACACGGTGCAGGAAGGGTCAGTTGGGTCCCGATCTAGGACTTGCGGGCACTGTCCATGGCCAGGCGGACCTGGGCAGGGCCACCGCCGGCGGGGCACTCTCTGGGCTTCACTGTGGCTAGATCTAGGTCTGGGCCAGGTGGGCCCAGATCTGGCAGCTCGGGTAGCTCTGCGTTCGTCCCCTATCTTGCTCGGGCGGGTCGTTGGATGGTCTTGCCGGCGTTCAAAGGCGAGGTTTTGGATGTCGACAAAGTGACAGGCTTGATCGGCGGCGTGGTGGCGTCGGTTACGGTGCAGCTATGTCCCTGGGCGTTGCGGCGGGGGTGCTCCTTTGCGGTGGTGTGCGGTCTCGGCCGGGGCCATCTTGCGAGGAGTGAGGTTGCGGTGACGTCGCTCTTGGCGTCTGCCTAACACATGGTGGTCTGGTCGGTGGCGGCATGGGTTGGCTCGGCACATAGTTGCAGTTGGATGGCATCGGCAACGTGGCATAGCAGCGCGGCGACACATCTAATGGGGCCTGATCCGGGCCTGGCAGGCGACCAGGCCTGATCTAGGCCTAATTGGCAGTGCTACTGCGTTCGGACGGCGGGCACCTTGTGCGCTGGAGGGCGGATGAATGAACGGGCGCTTCATGGATAAGATAATTCATATAATAAGCAAGACGTGGACATTGAAAGTAATAATGATAAAATCATCCTAGTATAAAATAACCGTATGCGTGTGTGTAGGATAGCGTTGCATAGAAAACAAAAAATTTCCTACCGCGAACACGCAATCCAAGCCAAGATGCAATCTAGAAGACGGTAGCAACGAGGGGGTATCGAGTCTCACCCTTGAAGAGATTCCAAAGCCTACAAGATGAGGCTCTTGTTGCTGCGGTAGACGTTCACTTGCCGCTTGCAAAAGCGCGTAGAAGATCTTGATCACGATCGGTTCGGCGCCACGAACGGGCAGCACCTCCGTACTCGGTCACACGTTCGGTTGTTGATGAAGACGACGTCCACCTCCCGTTCCAGCGGGCAGCGGAAGTAGTAGCTACTCTTGAATCCGACAACACGACGGCGTGGTGTCGGTGGCGGTGGAGAACTCCGGCGGAGCTTCGCTAAAGCACGCGGGAGCTATGGAGGAGAGGGGGCGGCTAGGGTTTGGGAGGGGGTGGCCGGCCACTCAAGGGGGGCGGCCAGGTTGTGGTCTTGGGGTGGCCGGTCCCCTCCCTTAGCCCCTCATTATATAGGTGGATCCCCAAGAGTTGGTCTCCAAGTCTTCGAATAAGACCCGAACAAAAACCTTCCAAAAGGAGGGGAAACCTAGCCAAGCTAGGACTCCCACCAAAGGTGGGAGTTCCACCTCCCATATGGGGGAGTGGCCGGCCCCCTAAGGGGAGTCCACTTGGGACTCCTCTCCCACTAGGGTTGGCCGGCCATGGAGGTGGAGTCCCATGTGGACTCCACCTTCCTTGGTGGTTTCTTCAGGACTTTTCTAGAACCTTCTAGAACCTTCCATAGAACCTTCCGCGACATTTTAATTCACATAAAATGACATCCTATATATGAATCTTATTCTCCGGACCATTCAGAACTCCTCGTGATGTCCGGGATCTCATCCGGGACTTCGAACAAATATTCGAACTCCATTCCATATTCAAGTACTACCATTTCAACATCCAACTTTAAGTGTGTCACCCTACGGTTCGTGAACTATGCGGACATGGTTGAGTACTCACTCCGACCAATAACCAATAGCGGGATCTGGAGATCCATAATGGCTCCCACATATTCAACGATGACTTTAGTGATCGAATGAACCATTCACATACAATACCAATTCCCTTTGTCTCGCGATATTTTACTTGTCCGAGGTTTGATCTTCGGTATCACTCTATACCTTGTTCAACCTCGTCTCCGACAAGTACTCTTTACTCGATACCGTGGTATGTGGTCTCTTATGAACTTATTCATATGCTTGCAAGATATTAGACGACATTCCACCGAGAGGGCCCGAGTATATCTATCCGTCATCGGGATGGACAAATCCCACTTGTTGATCCATATGCCTCAACTCATACTTTACTGGATACTTAATCCCACCTTTATAACCACCCATTTACGCAGTGGCGTTTGGTGTAATCAAAGTACCTTTCCGGTATAAGTGATTTACATGATCTCATGGTCATAAGGACTAGGTAACTATGTATCGAAAGCTTATAGCAAATAACTTAATGACGAGATCTTATGCTACGCTTAATATGGGTGTATCCATTACATCATTCATACAATGATATAACCTTGTTATTAATAACATCCAATGTTCATGATTATGAAACTAATCATCCATTAATCAACAAGCTAGTTAAGAGGCATACTAGGGACTCTTTGTTGTTTACATATCACACATGTATCAATGTTTCGGTTAATACAATTATAGCATGGTATATAAACATTTATCATAAACATAAAGATATATAATAACCACTTTTATTATTGCCTCTTGGGCATATCTCCGACACGTCTCCAACGTATCGATAATTTCTTGTGTTCCATGCCACATTATTGATGTTATCTACATGTTTTATGCACACTTTATGTCATATTCGTGCATTTTACGGAACTAACCTATTAACAAGATGCCGAAGTGTCGGTTCCTGTTTTCTAGCTGTTTTTGGTTTCGAAATCCTAGTAACGAAATATTCTCGGAATCGGACGAAATCAACGCCCGGGTTCCTATTTTACCGGAAGCATCCGGAACACACGAGAACGCCGGAGAAGGGGGCAGGGCCACCACACCCGGCGCGGCCAAGGGGGCGCGCCCCCTAGGGTGTGGGCCCCCCGAAGCCCTCTGCGCCGCCTCTCCGCCTATATAAAGCCCACGACCTAAAAACCTCGGGGCGTTCGACGAAAACCACAGAAACCTTCCCGAGAGCCGCCGCCATCGCGAAGCCAAGATGCGGGGGACGGGAGTCTCTGTTCCGGCACCCTGCCGGAGCGGGGAAGTGCCCCGGAAGGCTTCTCCATCGACACCGCTGCCATCTCCACCGCCATCTTCATCACGCTGCTTGCTCCCATGAGGAGGGAGTAGTTCTCCATCGAGGCTCGGGGCTGTACCGGTAGCTATGTGGTTCATCTCTCTCCTATGTACTTCAATACAATAATCTCATGAGCTGCCTTACATGGTTGAGATTCATATGATGATGCTTGTAATCTAGATGTCATTATGCTAGTCAAGTGAGTTTTACTTATGTGATCTCCGGAGACTCCTTGTCCCACGTGTGTAAAGGTGACAGTGTGTGCACCGTGTGGGTCTCTTAGGCCATATTTCACGGAATACTTACTCAATGTTGAATGGCATAGTGAGGTGCTTATTTATATCTCTTTATGATTGCAATGTGTTTGTATCACAATTTATCTATGTGCTACTCTAGTGATGTGTTATTAAAGTAGTTTTATTCCTCCTGCACGTGTGTAAAGGTGACAGTGTGTGCACCGTGTTAGTACTTGGTTTATGCTATGATCATGATCTCTTGTAGATTGAGAAGTTAACTATTGCTATGATAACATTGATGTGATCTATTCCTCCTACATATGCATGAAGGTGACGAGTGTGCATGCTATGCTAGTACTTGGTTTAGTCTTTTGATCTATCTTACACTAAAGGTTACTAAAATATGAGCATTATTGTGGAGCTTGTTAACTCCGGCATTGAGGGTTCGTGTAATCCTACGCAATGTGTTCATCATCCAACAAAAGTGTAGAGTATGCATTTATCTATTACGTTATGTGATCAATGTTGAGAGTGTCCACTAGTGAAAGTGTAATCCCTAGGCCTTGTTCCTAAATATCGCTATCGTTTGCTTGTTTCTTGTTTCTTTGCGTTACTACTCGCTGCGTTACTACTCGCTTGTTTCATCGTCTGGGCAAAGCACTTTTACAGTGCCGTTGCTACTACTTATTCATACCACCTGTATTTCACTATCTCTTCGCCGAACTAGTGCACCTATTAGGTGTGTTGGGGACACAAGAGACTTCTTGCTTTGTGGTTGCGGGGTTGCATGAGAGGGATATCTTTGACCTCTTCCTCCCCGAGTTCGATAAACCTTGGGTATCCACTTAAGGGAAACTTGTCTGCTGTTCTACAAACCTCTGCTCTTGGAGGCCCAACAACTGTCTACAAGAATAGAAGCTCCCGTAGACACCAAGCACTTTTACGGCGCCGTTGTCGGGGAGGGAAGGTAAACGGCACTCACACATTGGCAAGCCCGGCAACTAAGCACTTTTCCTCCCTCATCAACTACGCGCCAAGCTATTTTACGCGCCGTTGCCGGGAGGAAAGGTAAAAAGGCACTCATACTACGGTCTCGGGTAAAGTATTTTTACGGCGCCGTTGTGTGTGTGCTCAAAGCTATTTCCTTTAGATCCTGCAATTGCATCTTGTTGTTTCTTGTTTACACTAGTTTGGCATAATGTACAAGAGTGAGCTTCTTATTCTATTTCTGAATTAAAACATGGATTGTTTGATGCGAAAATTAAAAAACCTATGAAATCTTATTTGCATGCTTGGTAGTAATATTAGTATGAACGCTTTGAACACCATTGTTGATAATAATATAGAAAGTTCTAAGTTTGGGAAAGTCTGGTTTTCATGATCTTTTTAGTCCCCCAAGCATTGAGGAGAAAATTTTCTTTGATGATACTTTGCCTCCTATTTGTGATAATTATAATAGTGGTCTTTTGGTACAACCTATTATGGAGAGTAAATTTTGTTGTGATTATACTATGCCTCCTACACCTGATGAGAATAATAATGATAGCTACTTTGTTGAATTTGCTCCCACTACAACTAATAAAATTGATTATGCCTATGTGGAGAGTAATGATTTTATGCATGAGACTCATGATAAGAATGCTTTATGTGATAGTTATATTTTTGAGTTTGCTCATGTTGCTACTGAAAGTTATTATGAGAGAGGAAAATATGGTTGTAGAAATTTTCATGTTACTAAAACACCTCTCTATGTGCTGAAATTTTTGAAGCTACACTTGTTTTATCTTCCTATGCTTGTTACTTTGCTTTTCATGAACTTGTTTATTTACAAGATTCCTATGCATAGGAAGCATGTTAGACTTAAATATGTTTTGGATTTGCTTCTTGATGCTCTCTTTTGCTTCAACTACTATTTCTTGCGAGTGCATCATTAAAGCTGCTGAGCCCATCTTAATGGCTAAAAAGAAAGAACTTCTTGGGAGATAACCCATGTGTTATTTTGCTACAGTACTTTGTTTTATATTTGTGTCTTGGAAGTTGTTTACTACTGTAGCAACCTCTCCTTATCTTAGTTTTGTGTTTTGTTGTGCCAAGTAAAGCCGTTGATAGAAAAGTAAGTACTAGATTTGGATTACTGCGCAGTTCCAGATTTCTTTGCTGTCACGAATCTGGGTCCACCTCCCTGTAGGTAGCTCAGAAAATTATGCCAATTTACGTGCATGATCCTCAGATATGTACGCAACTTTCATTCAATTTGAGCATTTTCATTTGAGCAAGTCTGGTGTCATTTTAAAATTCGTCAATACGAACTGTTCTGTTTTGACAGATTCTGCCTTTTATTTCGCATTGCCTCTTTCGCTATGTTGGATGAATTTCTTTGATCCACTAATGTCCAGTAGCATTATGCAATGTCCAGAAGTGTTAAGAATGATTGTGTCACCTCTGAATATGTCAATTTATATTGTGCACTAACCCTCTAATGAGTTGTTTCGAGTTTGGTGTGGAGGAAGTTTTCAAGGGTCAAGAGAGGAGGATGATATACTACAATTAAGGAGAGTGAAAGCTCTAAGCTTGGGGATGCACCCGGTGGTTCACCCCTGCATATATCAAGAAGACTCAAGCGTCTAAGCTTGGGGATGCTCAAGGCATCCCCTTCTTCATCGATAAATTATCAGGTTCCTTCTCTTGAAACTATATTTTTATTCGGTCACATCTTATGTGCTTTACTTGGAGCGTCTGTGTGCTTTTGTTTTTGTTTTTGTTTGAATAAATTGGATTACATCATGCTTGTGTGGGAGAGAGACACGCTCCGCTGGTTCATATGAACACATGTGTTCTTAGCTCATAATATTCATGGCGAAGTTTCCTCTTCGTTAAATTGTTATATGGTTGGAATTGGAAAATGATACATGTAGTAATTGCTATAATGTCTTGGGTAATGTGATACTTGGCAATTGTTGTGCTCATGTTTAAGCTCTTGCATCATATACTTTGCACCTATTAGTGAAGAATACATAGAGCATGCTAAAATTTGGTTTGCATATTTGGTTTCTCCAAGGTCTAGATAATTTCTAGTATTGAGTTTGAACAACAAGGAAGACGGTGTAGAGTCTTATAATGTTTTCAATATGTCTTTTATGTGAGTTTTGCTGCACCGGTTCATCCTTGTGTTTGTTTCAAATAAGCCTTGCTAGCCTAAACCTTGTATCGAGAGGGAATACTTCTCATGCATCCAAAATACTTGAGCCAACCACTATGCCATTTGTGTCCACCATACCTACCTATACTACATGGTATTTTCCCGCCATTCCAAAGTAAATTGCTTGAGTGCTACCTTTAAAATTCCATCATTCACCTTTGCAATATATAGCTCATGGGACAAATAGCTTAAAAACTATTGTGGTATTGAATATGTAATTATGCACTTTATCTCTTATTAAGTTGCTTGTTGTGCGATAACCATGTTCATCGGGGAACGCCATCAACTCATTGTTGAATTTCATGTGAGTTGCTATGCATGTTCGTCTTGTCCGAAGTAAGGGCGATCTAACACTGAGTTGAATGGTTTGAGCATGCATATTGTGAGAGAAGAACATTGGGCCGCTAACTAAAGCCATGATCCATGGTGGATGTTTCAGTTTTGGACAAACATCCTCAAATCTCTAATGAGAAAAGAATTAATTTTTGTCAAATGCTTAAAGCATTAAAAGAGGAGTCCATTATCTGTTGTCTATGTTGTCCCGGTATGGATGTCTAAGTTGAGAATAATCAAAAGCGAGAAATCCAAATGCGAGCTTTCTCCTTAGACCTTTGTACGGGCGGCATAGAGGTACCCCTTTGTGAAACTTGGTTAAAGCATATGTATTGCGGTGATAATCCGGGTAGTCCAAGCTAATTAGGACAAGGTGCGGGCACTATTGGTACACTATGCATGAGGCTTGCAACTTATAAGATATAATTTACATGAT
>NC_061510.1:48468354-48516633 GCF_022539505.1 Lolium rigidum | reverse complement strand
CATTTTTATTTATTTGTGAAAAGACAAAAACACCCCTGGGCCCACCTGTCGGTGCAACCCAGCGGTTTGGCTAGACCAGCTCGGGTCCAACCGACCCGAGCGGTTGGTCGCTCACTCCCCCGCCGCGCGCCGCTCGTCCTAACCCTAATCCCCTCCGCTCTCACTAGCGACCTGCGTCGCCCGTGCCGTCGCCGGTCGATTCCGGCGGACTCTGGCCGCCATGGCCTACGCCATGGGGCGCAATCGACGCGCCTCTCGACGGCGGTCATCTTCATCCGCGTCGATCTGGAGCGGGCGTTGCTCCAGCTCGCCTTCGTCCTCCCTCGCGGCGGCTAGGGTTACGGGATCCGCTCGATCCCGCCGTTCCTGGCGCTCCTGGTGCTTGGACTCCGCCCTGGCCTCGCCGCCGTGGTGCGGTGATGCCGTGGTGCCGCCATGGCCTGGCTGGGCTTGGCGCCGCCGCGCTCTGGCGTGTGCCGCCATGGCCGCCATGGCCGTGCCTATCTGCTCGACTACGGTAAGTGCGCCTCCCTCTTTCTCTCTCTCTATCGTCCTTCTTCTCCATCCTCTAGCTTTGGCCACGACTACTCCACCTCGTGGAGATGCCTGCCGTGTCGTTGCTCTGCTGCTGCGCCTAGCTAGTGTGCTTGCTCTACAACTATGCGTATGCTGCTTACTGTGCTATGATTACCATGCTACTGTGTTTCCTAGCTGTTTCTGTTCCTTTTCATCTCTGGCTGTGGCTCTCCTGTGATTGCTCTTGAGCATCCAATGATGCTCATGGCCTACTGGCATGCTCCTCTTCTTTTTACTGTCGCTAGAGCATGCTGTGTGTGCTTAATCCTGTCCCTGGCTTGATTGTGGTAATTAATTCTTGCATATTAGCAAGTGCCAGTGCCTCTGGGCTAATTCAATGAGTTCAGATTCATGATTATGCTCCATTGAGCTGTACTGTTGGCTTAGTAGTGTGATTCAGTGATGAATTGTCATGTGCTTTACTTGTATATTGTGATCCTTTGGTTCATCAAGCCTTTGATGTGCTTCTGGATACAATTATAAAGCCTGATGCCCTTATCTGTGATGCAATCGTTCAGTTATTTAATTATCTGTTCATGTGTTAAATGCTTAGAATGAGTTCTAGCATGCAGTAGCATGCTCTATCAAGCCTCTGGTGTTCTTATGATCACCAGTTGCTTGAAACAGCTGCCTTTTGGTGTCTGTGCCTCACTGTTGCTCTCTTGTGTATCACACAGGCCTGGCCTGATGTGTGCTGTTGCTTGTTTAAGCATCAATTGATGCCTGTCATGATCCATTTGATCATTGGCAAGACCCTGGTGCATCAATTGCTTGTCTGTTTCATTTATCTGTTTATCCTTGCTTGATTAGATGGATAAATGATGTGAACTGAGATTCAGTGATGATCATCTCAATGGATTTGGTAGGGTTAGATGGATGCCAACCCCTGGTTGTGTACCCTAACCCTCCTTTTGAACCCTACTGGGTGATGATATCTGTGCATGGTTTCTTTGTTGGAATTGGTTAAGGGTTGAGGTGATCCTGGCAGTATACAAGTGCTGCCCTGGGATGGCTCCCCTATCTGTTGGCTTGTTGTGGCTCACCAAATGCTCTCTGGATGATCCATTTATTGGATTGCCAGTAGCTCTTGATGTTGAAATCAAAATAGACAATGATTTGTCCATGTCTGATGGCCAGAATAGCTATAGGTGCTGAGTGTGTGGGCTAAGCTAGGCTAGGACTTCATCTTTTGCTGGATTTCTTCAGTTATGCACTGTTTTGCTCGACCGATGTTCCCATAGGCTGATTTCCTAGAGTCTTTACCCATATTTGCTTGCACCAATTGTCTTTGTAGCCAGATGATGACACAAACAGGGTTTTCTACCCTTCGTGCTCTCGTGATGCATATGCTTATATATGAACAAAACTCTTTGGTTTGTTCATGATGCTTGGTATACCTCACTCCAGCTCCTAGAATTTGGTGTTGAAGTAGAGGGTTTGCTTCTGTGTGGTTCTTGTGGATGATTTACTTGCCCTGCTCCTCCTGGTTAGCTTGATGCCTCTTGGTTAAGAGCTGTGTTGGTGGAATTGTGTTGAACAGCGATGGATCTGTTCAAGCTGTTCTTGTGTTCTTGGTTTCCTGATGAACTTACCCAGTGTTGCTGTCGATGGATGAACCAATGGCTAGGGTTTGGGCTCTGGAAAGGTTAAATATGGTGCTTCTATGCTCTCCCTGGTCGACAGCTTGGCATGGTCACTTTGGGTGACTCACCAGCTGTGTGTGTGTGTTGTGCTTCATGCATGCTGCTGTGTGAGCAGCCTAGCTGTGTGTGTGTGCAAGTTCATGGTACCAGGCTTGTGTCTTGGCTGTGAGATGATCAGCTCGGCAGAGCTGATCCATATCTTCTCAACTTCATTATTTTTCTAACCTGCCAAGTGGTTTTACCACTTGGCTTAACTTTTCTTTTGTTGTGTTTATGTGCAGGGACAATCTGTAGCTCCATTGATCATGAAGATCATCAAGTTAATGAAGTTTAGCTTGTAGTGTTTAGGATAGATCCTTGATTTGTAATTTTCCTTTTCTTTTCTTTTTCTATTTTTGTCCAATTCTTGTAATATGTTGTATTGTTCATATTTTATTCTGGATATTGTAAAAACAATGTATCTTGTGTGAATATCAATAAAGCTCAAAGTTTTCCTAATGAGATTTACTAAATAAATGTAATGTTTATATCCTTTGATTATTCATATTTGTTTAATGAATTACCTCAAGTTTGAATTATGGAATATTCATATTATGTTTAAATTTGAAATTCAAAAGTTCTTGGGTTTGAATTCAATCATGCAACTTAAGTTGTAATGCAATACTCTCCTCTCTTCTCAAAACCCTAATTTGATTAGGTGAGATGCAAGTTTGTCGCACCCTCGAAACCCTAACCCTGTAAGGTGTCGAGAGAGAAACTTGTCCCCCTTTCGATGCAGTTTTTGTTTAAAAGCGCGAAATTTCCCCAGAATTTACTATGCAATGCACATCCCTTTCTAAAATCTACCCCTCGATCGTCTCTAAACCTGGGACATTACACAGATCTTGTGACGCGTACCCCCCGGAGTCCATAGTTCGGGCCACATATGGGCGGCGACAGAAGTTCGTGGACAATCGTTGACGTTTAGAGCCCGCCCGTTACAATTTTTCGGGCCCGAGCAGCCGAAAACTCGATCCGTGACACCAAAACACAAAACCGTCACGAGAAATTACATTCACGGACGGATTTCTCAAACGTCGGCCCAATGTATGCATGTGTAATCTTCAATGATAGTATCAGTCAGGTACATGCCCCTCCAGCATTTTGTAAGATGGGCCGTTCGATTGTCAATTGAAGTCATCGACACTTAACCTACTCAACGCTCACGCTGGGTGTCGATCGGTCGCAGTCTCTTTCGTGGGTCTTGTTTACTTCTAATGTAATTTTGGGGATCGGGAGGATATTATTTCCGATCTCCAAAAATCCCCACTTATCTATTTACTTCTCCGAGTTTGAACAAAATAATTTCGAGATATCCCCTCCCATCCTCTTCTATTCCCATATATTTTGCCTAAACTAAAAACTCTTCATCATACACTAGTGTATTTCGGGAAGAGTATATGAGGGGATTGGGTGAACACCAAATTACCTCCCATCCCCATATCTATTGGGTGAAAAAATACGAGAGACGTAAACAATGGCTATGGGGAATTTCGTGGCACGCAACCACCTGCTTCCTTCAACCGTCGTTGGCAAAATTTCGGCCATGTCAAGTTGTTACGGCACTCGCCAACCCCTCCCTTCCCTTCCATATCTACGGCAGTCGCTGGAGGATTTCTACCGCCTCTCACAAGTCACAACCACTCTAGCCACCACCAACGTCCTCAACCCCTCGATGCAACAACGAATGCGCTTGGCCCTCCATCGCCGTTCAACCCAAATGCAAAGAGGCAAGCGATGAATGACGACAAGCTGGTGGCTACAGCAGCGCCACGACACAAGAAGGGCAAAATTACCGCATGGCCGCAAGGCAAAACTCCGCTAGTGGTTGCCGAGCAAGCGACCAACCAATTCTCCGTACAAAAAAACCATCACCCAACGAACTTTTGGACGAAGCAAACAAAAAGTGTTTCTAGAAGTTTCGGCAGATGCGATTCCATGGCTACTAACGAAGCAGGCACATTTTTTCCATTGTGTTAGATCCCATACCTTACTCTCTAGTTTCTACTACTTTCAGTACTATCCCCAAATCTTCATTGGAGAATCTTGAGGGGTGGAAATGGCCGGCCCCATGCGGAAATATCTTGTCAGGACCTGACACGCGGGCCCAAGTGTAGCAGGTCGGGTACATGTGCACAGAAAGTGGTTGTGTCCCCTTATATATATGGATCCTAGTGCTATATGGCTTGGGCTCTTCTACGGGCAGGTGTGGGTCCAGGTCAGGGAAGCAGGCAACAGATAGAAAAGTATGTTGACAGAAGCATGCATGTGATGGGTTACATGTGCAGAGCAACCCGAATCCCAGATCTTGTGACGCGTACCCCCCGGAGTCCATAGTTCGGGCCACATATGGGCGGCGACAGAAGTTCGTGGACAATCTTTGACGTTTAGAGCCCGCCCATCACAATTTTTCGGGCCCGAGCGGCCAAAAACTCGATCCGTGACACCAAAACACAAAACCATCACGAGAAATGACATTGACGGACGGATTTCTCAAACGTCGGCCCAATGTATGCATGCGTAATCTTCAATGATAGTATCAGTCAGGTACATGCCCCTCCAGCATTTTGTAAGACGGCTGTTCGATTGTCAGTTGAAGTCATCGACACTTAACCTACTCAACGCTCACGCTGGGTGTCGATCAGTCGCAGTCTCTTTCGTGGGTCTTGTTTACTTCTAATGTAATTTTGGGGATCGGGAGGATATTATTTCTGATCTCCAAAAATCCCCACTTATCTATTTACTTCTCCGAGTTTGAACAAAATAATTTCGAGATATCCCCTCCTATCCTCTTCTATTCCCATATATTTTGCCTAAACTAAAAACTCTTCATCATACACTAGTGTATTTCGGGAAGAGTATATGAGGGGATTGGGTGAACACCAAATTACCTCCCATCCCCATATCTATTGGGAGAAAAAATACGAGAGACGTAAACAATGGTTATGGGGAATTTCGTGGCACGCAACCACCTGCTTCCCTCAACCGTCGTTGGCAAAATTTCGGCCATGTCAAGTTGTTATGGCACTCGCCAACCCCTCCCTTCCCCTCCATATCTACGGCAGTCGCTGGAGGATTTCTACCGCCTCTCACAAGTCACAACCATTCTAGCCACCACCAACGTCCTCAACCCCTCGACGCAACAACGAATGCGCTTAGCCCTCCATCGCCATTCAACCCAAATGCAAAGAGGCAAGCGATGAATGACGAGAAGCTGGTGGCTACAGCAGCGCCATGCTTGCTGTCCACAACTGGCGCGTGGTTGACGTGGGAGGTTTGATGGAGTGTCTTGATTCGTCCCCGGCAACGACGCCAGAAAAGTGTTTGATGTCTACGGGTGCTTCTATTCTTGTAGACAGTGTTGGGCCTCCAAGAGCAGAAGTTTGTAGAACAGCAGCAAGTTTCCCTTAAGTGGATCACCCAAGGTTTATTGAACTCAGGGAGGAAGAGGTCAAAGATATCCCTCTCAAGCAACCCTGCAATCACGATACAAGAAGTCTCTTGTATCCCCAACACACCTAATACACTTGTCAGATGTATAGGAGCACTAGTTCGGCGAAGAGTGATACGTCTCAAACGTATCTATAATTTCTTATGTTACATGCTTGTTTTATGACAATACCTACATGTTTTGTTCACACTTTATATCGTTTTGATGCGTTTTCCGGAACTAACCTATTGACGAGATGCCGAAGGGCCAGTTGCTGTTTTCTGCTGTTTTTGGTTTCAGAAATCCTAGTAAGGAAATATTCTCGAAATCGGACAAAATCAACGCCCAGCATCTTAGAATTCCACGAAGCTTCCAGAACACCCGAGAGCCACCAGAGGAGGGCCACAGGGGGCCCACACGTGTGGGCGGCGCGGCCAAGGAGCTAGGCGCGCCGCCCTATTGTGTGGTGGCCCCGTCAGCCCTCCGACTCCGCCTCTTCGCCTATTTAAAGCTCCCTGACCTAAATCTTCGAGACGGAAAAGCCACGGTACGAGAAACCTTCCAGAGCCGCCGCCATCGCGAAGCCAAGATCTGGGGGACAGGAGTCTCTGTTCCGGCACGCCGCCGGGACGGGGAAGTGCCCCCGGAAGGCTTCTCCATCGACACCACCGCCATCTTCATCAACGCTGCTGTCTCCCATGAGGAGGAAGTAGTTCTCCCTCGAGGCTAAGGGCTGTACCGGTAGCTATGTGGTTAATCTCTCTCCTATGTACTTCAATACAATGATCTCATGAGCCGCCTTACATGATTGAGATCCATATGATGAGCTTTGTAATCTAGATGTCGTTATGCTATTCAAGTGAATTTTACTTATGTGATCTCCAGAGACTCCTTGTCCCACGTGTGTAAAGGTGACAGTGTGTGCACCGTGTGGGTCTCTTAGGCTATATTTCACAGAATACTTATTCACTGAGTTATGATTTGAGTTGGATGTCTCTATGAAATTGTGGTGTGTTAGTACCTCCTATGAATGCTCAAAGTGACAGCGTGGGGTGTTCACTAGTACTTGGGAATACATCTTTAAGGTTTGCCTACATGATGAATTAGAGTTTGTTATCTTGCCAGAGAGTAATTCAGAATAGCATAGTGAAGGGCTTATTTATATTCCATTATGATTGCAATGTTGAGAGTGTCCACTAGTGAAAGTATGATCCCTAGGCCTTGTTTCCAAATACTGCAATCATCGCTTGTTTACTCGTTTTATCGCATCTTTACTTCCTGCAATATTACTACCATCAACTGCACGCCAGCAAGCACTTTTCTGGCGCCGTTACTACTGCTCATATTCATTCATACCACTCATATTTCACTATCTCTTCGCCGAACTAGTGCACCTATACATCTGACGAGTGTATTAGGTGTGTTGGGGACACAAGAGACTTCTTGTATCGTGATTGCAGGGTTGCTTGAGAGGGATATCTTTGACCTCTTCCTCCCTGAGTTCGATAAACCTTGGGTGATCCACTTAAGGGAAACTTGTTGCTGTTCTACAAACCTCTGCTCTTGGAGGCCCAACACTGTCTACAGGAATAGAAGCGTGCGTAGACATCAAAGAGATAGTGAAATACAAGTAATATGGATGAATATGAGTGGTAATAGCAATCTGAAATAAAGATGGCAGTGAGTAAACATGCAACAGAACAGTAAATAAATGGAGTTTCAGTGCTTGGAAACAAGGCCTAGGGATCATACTTTCACTAGCGGACACTCTCAACATTGATCACATAATAAAACCACTCTACACTCTCTTGTTGGATGATGAACACCATTCATTGTGTAGGGCTACAAGAGCACCTCAATGCCAGAGTTAACAAGCTCCACAACATTCGATGTTCATATTTAAATAACCTTAGAGTGCATAATAGATCATTGCAATTATACCAAGTACTAACATAGCATGCACACTCGTCACCATCACACTATGAAAGGAGGAATAGATCACATCAATACTATCATAGTAATAGTTAACTCCATAATCTACAAGAGATTACAATCATAACCTACGCCAAGAACTACATGATGCACACACTGTCACCATTACATCATGAAGGATGAATAGAGTATTTTAATAACATCACCAGAGTAACTAGATCACAAAGAGAGAGATGAACCACATAGCTACAGTAGAGCCCTCAGCCTCGGGGGAGAATTACTCCCTCCTCATCATGGAGACAGCAATGGCGGTGACGATGGCGGTGGAGATGGCTTCCGGGGGCACTTCTCCGTCCCGGCAGGGTGCCGGAACAGAGACTTATGTCCCCCGAATTGGAGTTTCGCGATGGCGGCGGCGTCCGTGGAGTCTTTCTGGAGTTTCGTCAATCGGTGTCGATGTTTTAGGTCAGGACGACTTAAATAGGCGAAGAGTCGGAGTCGGAGGGGCCACGGGGCCTCCTCACACTAGGGGGCGCGCCCCCCTGGGCCGCGCCGCCCACACGTGTGGGGCCCCCAGGGCTCCCCTCTGGTCCCCCTTTGACTTTCTGGAAGGTTCCGGGAAAAATAAGATGTTAGGCATTGATTTCGTCCGATTCCGAGAATATTGCCCGAACAGCCTTTCTGGAACCAAAAAACAACAGAAAACAACAGAATCGGCCCTTCGGCATCTCGTCAATAGGTTAGTTCCGGAAAACGCATCAAAACGATATAAAGTGTGAACAAAACATGTAGGTATTGTCATAAAACTAGCATGGAACATAAGAAATTATAGATACGTTGGAGACGTATCAAGCATCCCCAAGCTTAGTTCCTACTCGCCCTCGAGTAGGTAAACGATACCAATGATAATTTCTTAAGTGACATGCTACCAACATAATCTTGATCAATACTATTGTAAAGCATATGAAGTGAATGAAGTGATAGTAAAGATAATGACTAAACAACTGAATCATATAGCAAAGACTTTTCATGAATAGTACTTTCAAGACAAGCATCAATAAGTCTTGCATAAGAGTTAACTCATAAAGCAATAGATTCAAAGTAAAAGGCATTGAAGCAACATGTATATCTCATGGATAGTTGTCAACATAAAGCAATATAACAAGTGCAATAGGTAAACATGTAAGAATCAATGCACAGTTGACACAAGTGTTTGCTTCTAAGATAGAAGGAATAGGTAAACTGACTCAACAATAAAGTAGAAGATAGGCCCTTCGTGGAGGGAAGCATGGATTACTATTTTTGTACTAGAGCTTTTATTTTGAAAACATAGAAACAATTTTGTCAACGGTAGTAATAAATCATATGTGTTATGTATAAGATATCATATAAGTTGCAAGCCTCATGCATAGAATACTAATAGTGCCCGCACCTTGTCCTAATTAGCTTGGATTAACACGGATTATCATTGCATAACATATGTTTCAACCAAGTGTCACAAAGGGGTAGCTCTATGCCGCCTGCACAAAGGTCTAAGGAGAAAGTTCGCATTGGATTTCTCGCTTTTGATTATTCTCAACTTAGACATCCATACCGGGACAACATAGACAACAGATAATGGACTCCTCTTTTAATGCTTAAGCATTCAACAACGGATAATATTCTCATAAGAGATTGAGGATTTGTGTCCAAACCGAAACTTCCACCATGATTCATGGCTTTAGTTAGCGGCCCAATGTTCTTCTTTAACAATATGCATACTCAAACCATTTGATCATGAAAATCGCCCTTACTTCAGACAAGACGAACATGCATAGCAACTCACATGATATTCAACAAAGGTAAAAGTTGATGGCGTCCCCAGAAACATGGTTACCGCTCAACAAGCAACTTATTAAGAAATAAGATACATAAGTACATATTCTTCACCACAATAGTTTTTAAGGATATTTTCCCATGAGCTATGTATTGTAAAGGCAAAGAATAGAATTTTAAAGGTAGCACTCAAGTAATGTACTTTGGAATGGCAGAGAAATACCATGTGGTAGGTAGGTATGGTGGACACAGATGGCATAGTTTTTGGCTCAAGGATTTGGATGCACGAGAAGAATTCCTCTCAATACAAGGCTAGGCTAGCAAGGTTGTTTGAAGCAAACTCAAGTATAAAACGGTGCAGCAAGACTCACATATGAACATATTGTAAGCATTATAAGACTTTACATCGTCTTCCTTGTTGTTCAAACACCTTAACCAGAAAATATCTAGACTCTAGAGACCAATCATGCAAATCAAATTTTAACAAGCTCTATGTAGTTCTTCATTAATGGGTGCAAAGTACATGATGCAAGAGCTTAAACATGATCTATTTGAGCACAACAATTGCCAAGTATCAAATTATTCAAGACATTATACGAATTACCACATGAAGCATTTCCTGTTTCCAACCAAATAGCAATTAACGAAACGGTTTTCAACTCCGCCATGAACATTAAAGATAGAACTAAGAACACCAGTGTTCATATGAACAAGCGGAGCGTGTCTCTCTCCCACACAAGCATGAATTTATTCAAACAAAACAAAAACAAACAGACGCTCCAAGTAAAGTACATAAGATGTGACCGAATAAAAATATAGTTTCAAGAGAAGAAACCTGATAAATTGTTGATGAAGAAGGGGATGCCTTGGGCATCCCCAAGCTTAGATGCTTGAGTCTTCTTGAAATATGCAGGGATGAACCACGGGGGCATCCCCAAGCTTGGAATTTTCACTCTTCTTGATCATAGTATATCATCCTCCTCTCTTGACCCTTGAAAACTTCCTCCACACCAAACTTAAAACAAACTCATTAGAGGGTTAGTGCATAATCAAAAATTCACATGTTCAGAGGTAACACAATCATTCTTAACACTTCTGGACATTGCCCAAAGCTACTGGAAGTCAATGGAACAAAGAAATCCATCCAACACAAGCAAAAGAGGCAATGCGAAATAAAAGGCAGAATGTGTCAAAACAGAACAGTCCGTAAAGACGAATTTTTTAGAGGCACTGGACTTGCTCAGATGAAAATGCTCAAATTGAATGAAAGTTGCGTACATATCTGAGGATCACGCACGTAAATTGGCAGATTTTTCTGAGTTACCTACAGAGAATCCTGCCCAAATTCGTGATAGCAAGAAATCTGTTTCTGCGCAGTAATCCAAATCTAGTATTGACTTTACTATCAAAGACTTTACTTGGGAAAAAAATGCAATAAAATAAGATAAGGAGAGGTTGCTACAGTAGTAACAACTTCCAAGACACAACAAAAGAGTAGCAAAATAAACACATGGGTTATCTCCCAAGAAGTGCTTTCTTTATAGCCATTAAGATGAGCTCAGTAATTTTAACGATGCTCGCACAAGAAATAAGATTTGAAGTAAAAGAGAGCATCAAGAAGCAAATAAGAAACAATTTTAAGTCTAACCCACTTCCTATGAAAAGTAATCTTGTACACAAATAAATTCATGAAGAACAAAGTGACAAGCATAGGAAGATAAAACAAGAGTAACTTCAAGATTCTCAACACAAAGAGGGGAAACTTAAAATTATTAAGATGCATATAACCATGTTTCCCTCTCTCATAATAACTTTCAGTAGCATCATTGATGAAATCCACAATATATCCATCACTTAAAACATTCTTATCATGGTTCATATGTATAAAAGTATCATTATTTTTGGCATAAGAAAAACTCTTCTCATTAATAGTAATTGGAGCAGGATCATTATCAAGAATTTGAACATGGTAAACAAGTTGCATACTAAGGGAATTGTTTTTGGAAATCCAATCATAACTATGACAAGTTTCATAAGGATATTTATAACCTATATCATAGCATTCTTTATAATAATCATCAAATATTGGAGGCACAGTGTCATCATAAGAAATAGAATAGTTATCTTTCACAGTATGTTCATCTGTGACCATACCATCATTGTTACTAGAAGGAGATGTATCAAACATATAATGATCAGTAGCAAAAGGATTTTCAAACACCTCATCCCCAAGCTTAGAGCTTTCTATATCATTATGGGAGGAAGCATGGATAGTACTGATACTATGGCAATTATTAACATTATCATTTTTAGAATTAGTTTCCCAGAGATTTGCAATATCAAAAGTAGTGTGCTCTTTCAAATCATGATCACTAATGTAGGTAAAGGGCATAGGAAGATCATTGTATACAGATTCATTATCATAATAATCATCAGGAGCAACATACTTACGGTTACCTATCATTATCTCATACACGCGGGAATATGCTGTTACCTCTTTATTTTTATTCTCCTTCTTCTTCTTCTTCTTCTTCTTCTTATTCGTTCCCTTCTTCTTCTTCTTCTTCTTCTCATTCTCCTCGTTCCTTTCTTTAGGGGGGAGAGGCTTGATGAGAGGCTTCTCCTCATAACCTGTTTTATTTCCAGAAACAATAGAAGAAACTTGGGAGGATTCCTCCTTTTCATTAATAAGTTCAAAGCACACAGTGGTCCTATCATATTTTGGCAAAGTGTCATCTTCTAAAATATTTTGTATGTAAGTATTTGTATGGCAATTATCAATGCAATAAGAAAGACGCCCATGCAGGACATCATCAATATCTAGATCGTTAATATACAACAACAACAACAACAACAACAACAACAACAACAACAACAACAACAACCAAGCCTTTCAGTCCCAAACAAGTTGGGGTAGGCTAGAGTTGAAACCCATAAGATCTCGAAACCAAGTCATGGTTCCGGAACGTGGATAGCTAACTTCCACGCACCCCAATCCATGGCTAAATCTTTGTCGATATTCCAAACCTTCAGGTCTCTCTTAACGGACTCCTCCCATGTCAAGTTTGGTCTACCACGACCCCTCTTAACATTCTCATCACGCTTTATCCGTCCGCTATGCACTGGCGCTTCCGGAGGCCTCCGTTGGATATGTCCAAACCATCTGAGACGATGTTGGACCAGCTTCTCTTCAATCGGTGCTACTCCAACTCTCTCCCGTATATCGTCGTTCCGTACCCGATCCTTTCTTGTGTGGCCACATATCCATCTCAACATGCGCATCTCTCGCTACACTTAACCGTTGGATATGTCGTCTCTTCGTTGGCCAACACTCGGCGCCATACAACATCGCAGGTCGGATAGCTGTCCTATAAAACCTGCCTTTTAGCTTTTGTGGCACTCTCTTGTCACGAGTACGCCCGAAGCTTGGCGCCACTTCATCCAACCAGCCTTGATTCGGTGGCCCACATCTTCATCGATATCGCCATCCTTCTGCAACATGGACCCCAAATATCGAAAAGTGTCTCTCTCCGGTACCACCTGCCCATCAAGACTAACCTCTCCCTCGTCGTGCCTAGTAGAACTGAAACTGCACCTCATGTATTCAGTTTTAGTTCTACTAAGCCTAAAACCTTTCGATTCGAGAGTTCGCCTCCACAACTCTAACTTTCTATTAACCCCCGTTCGGCTATCATCGACTAGCACCACATCATCCGCAAAGAGCATACACCATGGGATGTCTCCTTGTATATGCCTTGTGACCTCATCCATCACCAAATCAAAAAGATAAGGGCTCAAAGCTGACCCTTGGTGTAGCCCTATTCTAATTGGAAAGTCATCAGTGTCGCCATCGCTTGTTCGAACACTTGTCACAACATTATCATACATATCCTTGATGAGGGTAATGTACTTTATTGGGACTTTGTGTTTCTCCAAGGCCCACCACATGACATTCCGAGGTATCTTATCATAGGCCTTCTCCAAATCAATGAACACCATATGAAGGTCCTTCTTTTGCTCCATGTATCTCTCCATCGACTGTTGTACCAAGAAGATGGCTTCCATGGTAGACCTCCCGGGCATGAAACCAAATTGGTTTTTGGTCACGCTTGTCAACCTTCTTAAGCGGTGCTCAATGACTCTCTCCCATAGCTTCATAGTATGGCTCATCAGCTTGATTCCACGGTAATTAGTACAACTTTGAACATCCCCCTTGTTCTTGAAGATTGGTACTAAAATACTCCGCCTCCATTCTTCGGGCATCTTGTTTGACCGAAAAATGAGGTTGAAAAGCTTAGTTAGCCATACTATCGCTACGTCCCCAAGGCCTCTCCACGCCTCGATGGGGATACCATCGGGACCCATCGCCTTGCCGCCTTTCATCCTCCTTAACGCCTCCTTAACCTCGGACTCCTGGATACGTCGCACAAAGCACATGCTCGGTATCATCAAAGGAGTCGTCTAGCTCAATGGTAGAGCTCTCAGCCTCTCCATTGTAAAGGTTGTCAAAGTACTCCCGCCATCTACGCTTGATCGCCTCATCCTTCACAAGAAGCCGATCATCTCCGTCCTTGATGCATTTGACTTCGTTGACATCCCTCGTCTTCCTCTCCCTAAACTTGGCCATCTTATAGATGTCCCTTTCGCCTTCCTTCGTGTTTAAACGTTGGTAGAGGTCCTCATACGCCCGACCCCTTGCTTCACTCACCGTCCGCTTTGCAGCCTTCTTCGCCACCTTGTACTTCTCCATGTTAGCTGCACTCCTGTCCAGATATAGGCATCTGAAACAGTCCTTTTTCTCCCTAATAACCTTCTCAACCTCATCGCTCCACCACCAGGTATCCTTAGCTTCCCTTCTACTTCCCTTAGTCACCCCAAACTCCTCTACAGCGACCTTCCGCAAGCAGGTCGCCATACTCGTCCACATCATGTTTGCATCCCCTCCTTCCTCCCAAGGGCCCTCCTTAATAACCCTCTCCCTGAAAGCCTGGGATGCCTCACCCTTGAGCTTCCACCACTTTGTTCTAGCGACTTTGGCGCGCTTACCCCGCTGGGCACGGATCCTAAAGCGAAAGTCAGCAACCACCAGCTTATGTTGAGGGACAACACTCTCTCCAGGTATCACCTTACAATCAATGCAGGCGCGTCTGTCTTCTCTTCTAGAGAGGACAAAATCAATCTGGCTAGAGTGTAGACCACTACTAAACGTCACTAGATGGGATTCTCTCTTCCTAAAGAGGGTGTTAGCTACAACCATGTCATAGGCTAGAGCGAAGCTCAGGACATCTTCTCCTTCTTGGTTCCTGATGCCATAGCCAAAGCCCCCATGCACCCTTTCAAAACCTGTGTTAGATGTACCCACATGGCCATTGAGGTCTCTGATACGTCTCCGACGTATCGATAATTTCTTATGTTCCATGCCACATTATTGATGATTTCTACATGTTATATGCACACTTTATGTCATATTCGTGCATTTTCTAGAACTAACCTATTAACAAGATGCCGAAGTGCCGGTTCTCGTTTTCTCGCTGTTTTTGGTTTCGTAAATCCTAGTAACGAAATATTCTCGGAATCGGACGAAATCAAGACCCGGGTTCCTATTTTCACCGGAAGCATCCGGAACACCCGAGAGCCGCCGGGGGGGCCCTGTGGGCCCCAGATGATAGGGTGGCGCGGCCTAGGCCCTGGCCGCGCCAGCCTATGGTGCCGCCGCCTCTTCGACCCTCTGACGCTGCCCTTCCGCCTATTTAAAGCCTCCGTCGAGAAAACCCTGAGGGAAAAACCACGATACGGAAAACCTTCCAGAGCCGCCGCCATCGCGAAGCCAAGATCTGGGGGACAGGAGTCTCTGTTCCGGCACCCTGCCAGAGCGGGGAAGTGCCCCCGGAAGGCTTCTCCATCGACACCGCTGCCATCTCCACCGCCATCTTCATCACCGCTGCTGCTCCCATGAGGAGGGAGTAGTTCTCCATCGAGGCTCGGGGCTGTACCGGTAGCTATGTGGTTAATCTCTCTCCTATGTGCTTCAATACAATAATCTCATGAGCTGCCTTACATGATTGAGATTCATATGATGATGCTTGTAATCTAGATGTCATTATGCTAGTCAAGTGAGTTTTACTTATGTGATCTCTCGGAGACTCCTTGTCCCACGTGTGTAAAGGTGACAAGTGTGTGCACCGTGTGGGTCTCTTAGGCTATATTTCACAGAATACTTATTCACTGTTGAATGGCATAGTGAGGTGCTTATTTATATCTCTTTATGATTGCAATGTGTTTGTATCACAATTTATCTATGTGCTACTCTAGCAATGTTATTAAAGTAGTTTTATTCCTCTTGCATGTGTGCAAAGGTGACAGTGTGTGCACCGTGTTAGTACTTGGTTTATGCTATGATCATGATCTCTTGTAGATTGCGAAGTTAACTATTGCTATGATAATATTGATGTGATCTATTCCTCCTACATATGCATGAAGGTGACAAGTGTGCATGCTATGCTAGTACTTGGTTTAGTCTTTTGATCTATCTTACACTAAAGGTTACTAAAATATGAGCATTATTGTGGAGCTTGTTAACTCCGGCATTGAGGGTTCGTGTAATCCTACGCAATGTGTTCATCATCCAACAAAAGTGTAGAGTATGCATTTATCTATTCTGTTATGTGATCAATGTTGAGAGTGTCCACTAGTGAAAGTGTAATCCCTAGGCCTTGTTCCTAGATATCGCTATCGCTGTTTGTTTACTCGTTTTATCGCGTTACTACCGCTGCATTACTACCGCTTGTTTATCGTCCCGAGCAAAGCACTTTTCTGGTGCTCGTTGCTACTACTTATTCATACCACCTGTATTTCACTATCTCTTCGCCGAACTAGTGCACCTATTAGGTGTGTTGGGGACACAAGAGACTTCTTGCTTTGTGGTTGCAGGGTTGCATGAGAGGGATATCTTTGACCTCTTCCTCCCCGAGATCGATAAACCTTGGGTGATCCACTTAAGGGAAACTTGCTGCTCGTTCTACAAACCTCTCGCTCTTAGAGGCCCAACACCGTCTACAAGAATAGAAGCTCCCGTAGACATCAAGCACTTTTCCGGCGCCGTTGCCGGGGAGGGAAGGTAAACGGCACTCACACATTGGCAAGCCCGGCAACTAAGCACTTTTCCTCCCTCGTCAACTACGCGCCAAGCACTTTTCCGGCGCCGTTGCCGGGAGGAAAGGTAAAAGGCACTCATACTCCGGTTCCGGTGTAACAGTACTTTTCCGGCACCATTGTGTTTGTGCTCGAAGCTATTTCCTTTAGATCCCGCAATTGCATCTTTTTGTTTCTTGTTTACACTAGTTTGGCATAATGGACAACAATGAGCTTCTTATTCTATTTCCTGATTTAAAACATGGATTGTTTGATGCGAAAATTAAAAAACCTATGAAATCTTATTTGCATGCTGGTAGTAATATTAGTATGAACGCTTTGAACACCATTTTTGATAAAGATATAGAAAGTTCTAAGCTTGGGGAAGCTGGTTTTCATGATCTTTTTAGTCCCCCAAGCATTGAGGAGAAGATTTTCTTTGACGATACTTTGCCTCCTATTTATGATTATAATGATAGTGGTCTTTTGGTGCCACCTACTATGGAGAGTAAATTTTGTTGTGATTATACTATGCCTCCTACACTTGATGAGAATAATAATGATAGCTACTTTGTTGAATTTGCTTCCACTATTACCAATAAAATCGACTATGTTTATGTGGAGAGTAATAATTTTATGCATGAGACTCATGATAAGAATGCTTTATGTGATAGTTATATTGTTGAGTTTGCTCATGATGCTACTGAAAGTTATTATGAGAGAGGAAAATATGGTTGTAGAAATTTTCATGTTACTAAAATGCCTCTCTATGTGCTGAAATTTTTGAAGCTACACTTGTTTTATCTTCCTATGCTTGTTACTTTGCTCTTCATGAACTTGTTTATTTACAAGATTCCTATGCATAGGAAGCATGTTAGACTTAAATTTGTTTTGAATTTGCTTCTTGATGCTCTCTTTTGCTTCAACTACTATCTCTTGCGAGTGCATCATTAAAACTGCTGAGCCCATCTTAATGGCTATAAAGAAAAGAACTTCTTGGGAGATAACCCATGTGTTATTTTGCTACAGTACTTTGTTTTATATTTGAGTCTTGGAAGTTGTTTACTACTGTAGCAACCTCTCCTTATCTTAGTTTTGAGTTTTGTTGTGCCAAGTAAAGTCTTTGATAGAAAAGTAAGTACTAGATTTGGATTACTGCAGAGTTCCAGATTTCTTTGCTGTCACGAATCTGGGTCTATCTCCCTGTAGGTAGCTCAGAAAATTAAGCCAATTTACGAGCATGATCCTCAGATATGTACGCAACTTTCGTTCAATTTGGACATTTTCGTTTGAGCAAGTCTGGTGGCCTAATAAAATCCTCTTTACGGACTGTTCTGTTTTGACAGATTCTGTCTTTTATTTCGCATTGCCTCTTTTGCTATGTTGGATGAACTTATTTGATCCATTAATGTCCAGTAGCTTTATGCAATGTCCAGAAGTGTTAAGAATGATTGTGTCACCTCTGAACATGTTAATTTTTATTGTCCACTAACCCTCTAATGAGTTGTTTCGAGTTTGGTGTGGAGGAAGTTTTCAAGGGTCAAGAGAGGAGGATGATATACTATGATCAAGAAGAGTGAAAGCTCTAAGCTTGGGGATGCCCCGGTGGTTCAACCCTGCATATTCTAAGAAGACTCAAGCGTCTAAGCTTGGGGATGCCCAAGGCATCCCCTTCTTCATCGACAACATTATCAGGTTCCTCCCCGAAACTATATTTTTATTCCGTCACATCTTATGTACTTTGCTTGGAGCGTCGGTTTGTTTTTGTTTTTTGTTTTGTTTGAATAAAATGGATCCTAGAATTCACTTTATGGGAGAGAGACATGCTCCGCTGTAGCATATGGAAAAGTATGTCCTTAGGCTCTACTCATAGTATTCATGGCGAAGTTTCATCTTCGTTATATTGTTATATGGTTGGAATTGGAAAATGCTACATGTAGTAACTCTAAAATGTCTTGGATAATTTGATACTTGGCAATTGTTTTGCTCATGTTTAAGCTCTTGCATCATATACTTTGCACCCATTAATGAAGAAATACTTAGAGCTTGCTAATTTGGTTTGCATATTTGGTTTCTCTAGAGTCTAGATAACATCTAGTATTGAGTTTTGAACAACAAGGAAGACGGTATGGAGTCTTATAATGTTTACAATATGTCTTTTATGTGAGTTTTGCTGCACCGGTTCATCCTTGTGTTTGTTTCAAATAGCCTTGCTAGCCTAAACCTTGTATCGAGAGGGAATACTTCTCATGCATCCAAAATACTTGAGCCAACCACTATGCCATTTGTGTCCACCATACCTACCTACTACATGGTATTTATCCGCCATTCCAAAGTAAATTGCTTGAGTGCTACCTTTAAAATTCCATCATTCACCTTTGCAATATATAGCTCATGGGACAAATAGCTTAAAAACTATTGTGGTATTGAATATGTACTTATGCACTTTATCTCTTATTAAGTTGCTTGTTGTGCGATAACCATGTTTTCCGGGGACGCCATCAACTATTCTTTGTTGAATATCATGTGAGTTGCTATGCATGTCCGTCTTGTCCGAAGTAAGAGAGATCTACCACCTTTATGGTTGGAGCATGCATATTGTTAGAGAAGAACTTTGGGCCGCTAACTAAAGCCATGATTCATGGTGGAAGTTTCAGTTTGGACATATATCCTCAATCTCATATGAGAATAATAATTGTTGCCACATCCTTATGCATTAAAGAGGAGTCCATTATCTGTTGTCCATGTTGTCCCGGTATGGATGTCTAAGTTGAGAATAATCAAAAGCGAGAAATCCAAAATGCGAGTTTTCTCCTTAGACCTTTGTACAGGCGGCATGGAGGTACCCCATTGTGACACTTGGTTAAAACATGTGCATTGCAAAGATCCGGTTGTCCAAGCTAATTAGGACAAGGTGCGGGCACTATTAGTATACTATGCATGAGACTTGCAACTTGTAAGATATAATTTACATGATACATATGCTTTATTACTACCGTTGACAAAATTGTTTCATGTTTTCAAAATAAAAGCTCTAGCACAAATATAGCAATCGATGCTTTCCTCTTTGAAGGACCATTCTTTTTTACTTTTATGTTGAGTCGGTTCACCTATCTCTCTCCACCTCAAGAAGCAAACACTTGTGTGAACTGTGCATTGATTCCTACATACTTGCATATTGTACTTGTTATATTACTCTATGTTGACAATTATCCATGAGATATACATGTTATAAGTTGAAAGCAACCGCTGAAACTTAATCTTCCTTTGTGTTGCTTCAATACCTTTACTTTGATTTATTGCTTTATGAGTTAACTCTTATGCAAGACTTATTGATGCTTGTCTTGAAGTACTATTCATGAAAAGTCTTTGCTTTATGATTCAGTTGTTTACTCATGTCATTACCATTGTTTTGATCGCTGCATTCATTACATATGTTTACAATATGATCAAGTTTATGATGGCATGTCACTCCAGAAATTATCTTTGTTATCGTTTTACCTCGCTCGGGACGAGCAGTAACTAAGCTTGGGGATGCCGATACGTCTCCGACGTATCGATAATTTCTTATGTTCCATGCCACATTATTGATGATTTCTACATGTTATATGCACACTTTATGTCATATTCGTGCATTTTCCGGAACTAACCTATTAACAAGATGCCGAAGTGCCGGTTCTCGTTTTCTGCTGTTTTTGGTTTCGAAATCCTAGTAACGAAATATTCTCGGAATCGGACGAAATCAAGACACAGGTTCCTATTTTCACCGGAAGCATCCAGAACCCCCGAGAGCCGCCGGAGGGGGCCCTGTGGGCCCCGGATGATAGGGTGGCGCGGCCTGGGCCCTGGCCGCGCCAGCCTATGGTGCCGCCGCCTCTTCGACCCTCTGACGCTGCCCTTCCGCCTATTTAAAGCCTCCGTCGAGAAAACCCTGAGGGAAAAACCACGATACGGAAAACCTTCTAGAGCCGCCGCCATCGCGAAGCCAAGATCTGGGGGACAGGAGTCTCTGTTCCGGCACCCTGCCGGAGCGGGGAAGTGCCCCCGGAAGGCTTCTCCATCGACACCGCTGCCATCTCCACCGCCATCTTCATCACCGCTCGCTGCTCCCATGAGGAGGGAGTAGTTCTCCATCGAGGCTCGGGGCTGTACCGGTAGCTATGTGGTTAATCTCTCTCCTATGTGCTTCAATACAATAATCTCATGAGCTGCCTTACATGATTGAGATTCATATGATGATGCTTGTAATCTAGATGTCATTATGCTAGTCAAGTGAGTTTTACTTATGTGATCTCCGGAGACTCCTTGTCCCACGTGTGTAAAGGTGACAAGTGTGTGGACCGTGTGGGTCTCTTAGGCTATATTTCACGGAATACTTATTCACCGTTGAATGGCATAGTGAGGTGCTTATTTATATCTCTTTATGATTGCAATGTGTTTGTATCACAATTTATCTATGTGCTACTCTAGCAATGTTATTAAAGTAGTTTTATTCCTCCCGCATGTGTGCAAAGGTGACGAGTGTGTGCACCGTGTTAGTACTTGGTTTATGCTATGATCATGATCTCTTGTAGATTGCGAAGTTAACTATTGCTATGATAATATTGATGTGATCTATTCCTCCTACATATGCATGAAGGTGACAGTGTGCATGCTATGCTAGTACTTGGTTTAGTCTTTTGATCTATCTTACACTAAAGGTTATTAAAATATGAGCATTATTGTGGAGCTTGTTAACTCCGGCATTGAGGGTTCGTGTAATCCTACGCAATGTGTTCATCATCCAACAAAAGTGTAGAGTATGCATTTATCTATTCCGTTATGTGATCAATGTTGAGAGTGTCCACTAGTGAAAGTGTAATCCCTAGGCCTTGTTCCTAGATATCGCTATCGCTGTTTGTTTACTCGTTTTACTGCGTTACTACTGCTGCATTACTACTGCTTGTTTATCGTCCCGAGCAAAGCACTTTTCCGGTGCTGTTGCTACTACTTATTCATACCACCCGTATTTCACTATCTCTTCGCCGAACTAGTGCACCTATTAGGTGTGTTGGGGACACAAGAGACTTCTTGCTTTGTGGTTGCAGGGTTGCATGAGAGGGATATCTTTGACCTCTTCCTCCCCGAGATCGATAAACCTTGGGTGATCCACTTAAGGGAAACTTGTTGCTGTTCTACAAACCTCTGCTCTTGGAGGCCCAACACTGTCTACAAGAATAGAAGCTCCCGTAGACATCAGTCTCCTCCTATGAAGAGCTTCTCACCAATAGGTACCCTCCTAACCAAGTCCTCCAGGCCTTCCCAGAACTCCCTCTTGGTGCTCTCATTGTGGCCTACTTGTGGGGCATACGCGCTGATAACATTGAGAACTAGGTCCCCAACAACCAGCTTGACAAGGATCATCCGGTCCCCTTGCCTCTTGACGTCCACAACTCCATCCCTGAGGCTCTTATTGACCAAGATGCCTACTCTATTTTTGTTTGAAGTTGTCCCCGTGTACCACAACTTGAAACCGGTATCATCCACCTCCTTCGCCTTCTGTCCCTTCCATTTGGTTTCTTGGACACATAGGACATCAACACGCCTCCTCACCGCTGTATCAACTAACTCCCGTAACTTACCCGTCGTGGACCCTACGTTCCAGCTACCTAAGCGTATCCTCCTAGGCTCGGCTAACTTCCTTACCCTCCGCACTCGTCGAGTCAAATGCGGAGACCCTTGCTCATTTTTCACTACACCGGGGCGTCGGTGCAGCGCGCCACTAAGGATGCGGCGACCCGACCCTTGCTCACTTATCACCGTATCCGGATCAAGATACGGCGCGCCACCAAGGGGGTGACGGCCCGGCCCTTGCCCATTTGACACCACACCCGGGTTCCGATGTGGCGCGTCGCTAAGAGGGTTACGCCCCAACGAGGTTCCTTTGGGTTTCATCTCCATAAGAGTGGCTGGGTTTTTTACGTTGGCTCGCCTCGCCTATCACAACCCTCCTCCTTTACCCGGGCTTGGGACCGGCTATGTTGAGACAACATAGGCGGAGTTAATATCTAGATCGTTAAGGCGGAGTTAATATCTAGATCGTTAATATCTAACAAAGAAATTTTCCTTGATAACTCTTCACGCCTCAAAAATAAAGTAAGTTCATCATGCTGATTAGGAGTAATTTCATCATCACAATACAAATTTGCAGCACTCATGGGGTTCGAATTATCATTGGAGGAGCATTGAAAATTAAAATGACCCACTTTATAACAAAGTTCACAAATAAAAGGATAGCTGGCACAAACTTTTTTACCAAGATCATCTAGAGCTCTAGACCACTTTCTAGTTTTTTCATTCCCATGATGGATACAATATTCATCTTCGATTTGATTAATTCCACAAGGTCTATGCATTCCACAAAAATTAACATGCTTATAAGATATAGTATTTTCAGAAGTTTGGGCATGCTTATTGCAATCATTAATAACAATTTCATCCTTCATGCAAGCGTCTTTAAAAGGTTCATGATACTTATCAAAATTATTCCTAGGCATGCAATTCAAAATGAGAGGCAAAAGCTTTATAAAGATTTGCAACAACTTGAGAGTCAAGACCATAAGTAGCACTCATATTTCGAATTTTATCAGTATCCATAAAAGTTTCAGTGCATTCATAATCATAATTTATACCTGACTCTTTACCTTTGTCGTTCTCCCAATCTTCCGCGTTCTCCTGAATCCGATTAAGAAGGTCCCATTTAAACTCTTCTTCATTGCGTGTAAATGATCCAGAACAAGTAGTATCCAACAAGGTTTTATCTTGAAAAGAAAGTCTTGCATAGAAATTATCAATGATGATATTACCGAGAAGCTCATGATTGGGGCATTTGAGCATTAAATACTTCAATCTCTCCCATGCTTGGGAAATACTCTCTCCATCATGAGGCCAGAAATTATATATGCGGTTTCGGTCTTTGTGAATTTTACTTGGAAGATAGAATTTAGAATAAAATAGAGGCACGATATCCTTCCAATCAAGAGAATGCTCATCCTTCAGCAGTTTATACCAATGCGCCGCTTTACCAGACAACGACATAGAGAATAAATTCTTCTTCACTTCATCCATAGAGATACATGCACACTTGAATAACCCGCATAATTCATGCAAAAACAGTAAATGATCTCCAGGATGGACAGTTCCATCCCCTTCATAGCGGTTATCCATAACACGTTCAATAACTTTCATAGGTATTTTATATGGAATACTTTCAGTAGGTGGATTTAAAATATCACAAGCATCATTAGAGTTATCGCATATGGGAGATAAAGTATTATCGAGCAAATTTTCTCCCTAAAGATGGGAAGCTAAAAATATCACAAAAACTAGCTTCCCCAAGCTTAGACTTCTCCATAGCATTAGCAGTAATTGCATTCATACTAATAACATTGCTACTAGCATGCAAATAAGGTTCCATAGGTTTTTTAATTTTCGCATCAAACAATTCTAACTCAGGAAAAAGATTAAAAAGCTCACCAATTTTTTTGTTGTTTTCCATTATGCCTAACTAGTGAAAATAAAAACAAGAAACAAAAAGATGCAATTGCAGGATCTAAAGGAAATAGCTTCGAGCACTCACACACCGGCAACAGTGCTAGGAAATAGCTTAGTAGTCGGAGGATGTGAATACCTTTTACCTTACCTCCCCGGCAACGGCGCCAGAAAATATGCTTGCTTTCCACAACTGGCGCGTGGTTGACGTGGGAGGTTTGATGGAGTGTCTTGATTCGTCCCCGGCAACGGCGCCAGAAAAGTGCTTGATGTCTACGGGTGCTTCTATTCTTGTAGACAGTGTTGGGCCTCCAAGAGCAGAGGTTTGTAGAACAGCAACAAGTTTCCCTTAAGTGGATCACCCAAGGTTTATCGAACTCGGGGAGGAAGAGGTCAAAGATATCCCTCTCAAGCAACCCCGCAATCACGATACAAGAAGTCTCTTGTGTCCCCAACACACCCAATACACTTGTCGGATGTATAGGTGCACTAGTTCGGCGAAGAGATAGTGAAATACAAGTAATATGGATGAATATGAGTGGTAATAGCAATCTGAAATAAAGATGGCAGCGAGTAAACATGCAACAGAACAGTAAATAAACGGAGTTTCAGTTATTGGAAACAAGGGCTAGGGATCATACTTTCACTAGCGGACACTCTCAACATTTATCACATAATAAAACCACTCTACACTCTCTTGTTGGATGATGAACACCATTCATTGTGTAGGGCTACAAGAGCACCTCAATGCCGGAGTTAACAAGCTCCACAACATTCGATGTTCATATTTAAATAACCTTAGAGTGCATAATAGATCATTGCAATTATACCAAGTACTAACATAGCATGCACACTGTCACCATCACACTATCAAAGGAGGAATAGATCACATCAATACTATCATAGTAATAGTTAACTCCATAATCTACAAGAGATTACAATCATAACCTACGCCAAGAACTACATGATGCACACACTGTCACCATTACATCATGAAGGAGGAATAGAGTACTTTAATAACATCACCGGAGTAACTAGATCACAAAGAGAGAGATGAACCACATAGCTACGAGTAGAGCCCTCGACCTCGGGGGAGAATTACTCCCTCCTCATCATGGAGACAGCGATGGCGGTGAAGATGGCGGTGGAGATGGCTTTCGGGGGCACTTCCCCGTCCCGGCAGGGTGCCGGAACAGAGACTTTTGTCCCCCGAATTGGAGTTTCGCGATGGCGGCGGCGTCCTTGGAGTCTTTCTGGAGTTTCGGTGTTGATGTTTTAGGTCAGGACGGCTTAAATAGGCGAAGATTTGGAGTCGGAGGGGCCACGGGGCCTCCTCACACTATGGGGGCGCGCCCCCCCTGGGCCGCGCCGCCCACACGTGTGGGGCCCCCAGGGCTCCCCTCTGGTCCCCCTTTGACTTTCTGGAAGGTTCCGGGAAAAATAAGATGTTGGGCATTGATTTCGTCCGATTCCGAGAATATTGCCCGAACAGCCTTTCTGGAACCAAAAACAACAGAAAACAGCAACTGGCCCTTCGGCATCTCGTCAATAGGTTAGTTCCGGAAAACGCATCAAAACGATATAAAGTGTGAACAAAACATGTAGGTATTGTCATAAAACTAGCATGAAACATAAGAAATTATAGATACGTTGGAGACGTATCACGCCACGACACAAGAAGGGCAAAATTACCGCATGGTCGCAAGGCAAAACTCCGCTAGTGGTTGCCGAGCAAGCGACCAACCAATTCTCCGTACAAAAAAAACCTCACCCAACGAACTTTTGGACGACGCAAACAAAAAGTGTTTCCAGAAGTTTCTTGCCTGGCAGATGCGATTCCATGGCTACTAACGAAGCAGGCACATTTTTTCCGTTGTGGTAGATCCATACCTTACTCTCTAGTTTCTACTAGTTTCAGTACTATCCCCAAATCTTCATTGGAGAATCTTGAGGGGTGGAAATGGCCGGCCCCATGCGGAAATATCTTGTCAGGACCTGACACGCGGGCCCAAGGACCTGACATGCGGGCCCAAGTGTAGCAGGTCGGGTACATGTGCACAGAAAGTGGTTGTGTCCCCTTATATATATGGATCCCAGTGCTATATGGCTCGGGATCTTCTACGGGCAGGTGTGGGTCCAGGTCAGGGAAGCAGGCAACAGGTAGAAAAGTATGTTGACAGAAGCGTGCATGTGGTGGGTTACATGTGCAGAGCAACTCGAATCCCAGATCTTGTGACGCGTACCCCCCGGAGTCCATAGTTCGGGCCACATATGGGCGGCGACAGAAGTTCGTGGATAATCTTTGACGTTTAGATCCCGCCCGTCACAATTTTTTGGGCCCGAGCGGCCAAAAACTCGATCCGTGACACCAAAACACAAAACCATCACGAGAAATGACATTGACGGACGGATTTCTCAAACGTCGGCCCAATTCCGTCATTGAAACTCCAAGTTCTTGTAACGGGTGCAAGGCCAGCCATTCACATGGGGATAGGCTCCTACTGTGGTATTTCATTCATCATCACAAATATTTACATGAGGTGTAAAACAAAAGCCCACTACTATTTTTTGAACAAAAAACAGTATTTTCTAATTTGTAAAACCAACCGGGACTAAAGGCCTCCACGTGTATTTTTTCACTCATTTTTTTTTCTATTTTTCTCCATTCAATTTTTTCGCGTAGCTATATTTTCATATATTAAACATTTTTTCTAGTTTGTATGCAAAAGTTATTGCCATCTTACCAACAAATATAGTTTTTTTTTGCAAAATAAGTCAAAATTCATGTTTGTTATTTTTCATAATATCTAGATCACCTAACCTACCTATATATAAAATATTTTTAATTTTTAATTTTCAATCATTTTATTTTGTATTCTACAAAGCTAAAAGGTGATCCATGGGGTGTAGACACTAACCGAGACTAAAGGCTAGATCTTTAGTCCCGGTTGGAGACACCAACTGGGACTAAAGAGGCTCGCACCGTCCGCGGCCTGCTGCAACCCCTTTAGTCACAGTTGGTATTTGCAACCGGGACTAAAGGTTCTATTTGATCCCGGAGTGAAACAGTGCGACGTCCTAGATGTTCGAACCGGGACTAATTATCGTATTAATTCCGGTTCCAAACGCGGCCGAGACTAATGCTCCGGGAATCTCCGAACGAAAGATCATAGGTGCTTCATCAAATTTTAATTCCTTTTCAATTTATACTTGACACAAAAGGTAAATTCTCTAGATAAGCAACTATGTGAATTTGCTGATATGATGCTAGCAAACTAAGCCAGATACAGATACAAGTAGTAAAGTCCGGTAAAGAATAGAGATAACCGAGGTGAAGCACGCGGAGACACAAGGGTTTGATTCTCGTAGTTCCTTCCTTGTTAAGGGAAGTACGTCTACGTTGGAGGGGTGTGGTGCCATGATGCGTGCAGATGACACACGTCCGTTGGGAACCCCAAGAGGAAGGTGTGATGCGTACAGCAGAAAGTTTTCCCTCAGTATGAAACCAAGGTTATCTAACCAGTAGGAGTCAAGGAACACGTGAAGGTTGTTGGTGGCGGAGTGTAATGCGGCGCAACACCAGGGATGCCGGCGCCAACGTGGAACCTGCACAACACAATCAAAGTACTTTGCCCCAACGAAACAGTGAGGTTGTCAATCTCACCGGCTTGCTGTAAACAAAGGATTAACCGTATGGTGTGGAAAATGATGTTTGTTTGCGAAGAACAGTAAAGAACAAGTATTGCAGTAGATTGTATTTCAGATGTAAAAGAATGGACCGGGGTCCACAGTTCACTAGTGGTGTCTCTCCCATAAGATATATAGCATGTTGGGTGAATAAATTACAGTTGGACAATTGACAAATAGAGAGGGCATAACAATGCACATAATATCACGATGACTACTATGAGATTTAATCAGGGCATTACGATAAAGTACATAGACCGCTATCCAGCATGCATCTATGCCTAAAAAGTCCACCTTCCGGTTAGCATCCGCACCCCTTCCAGTATTAAGTTGCAAACAACAGACAATTGCATTAAGTATGGTGCGTAATGTAATCAACACAAATATCCTTAGACAAAGCATTGATGTTTTATCCCTAGTGGCAACAACACATCCACAACCTTAGAACTTTCTGTCACAGGCATGAACCCACTATCGAGCATAAATACTCCCTCTTGGAGTTACAAGTATCAACTTGGCCAGAGCCTCTACTAGCAACGGAGAGCATGCAAGAACATAAACAACATATATGATAGATTGATAATCAACTTGACATAGTATTCCATATTCATCGGATCCCAACAAACACAACATGTAGCATTACAAATAGATGATCTTGATCATGATAGGCAGCTCACAAGATCTAACATGATAGCACAATGAGGAGAAGACAACCATCTAGCTACTGCTATGGACCCATAGTCCAGGGGTGAACTACTCACACATCAATCCGGAGGCGATCATGGCAATGAAGAGTCCTCCGGGAGATGATTCCCCTCTCCGGCAGGGTGCCGGAGGCGATCTCCTGAATCCCCCGAGATGGGATTGGCGGCGGCTACGTCTCTGGAAGGTTTTCCGTATCGTGGCTCTCGGTACAGGGGGTTTCGTGACGAAGGCTTTAAGTAGGCGGAAGGGTAGGGTTGGAGGCGGCGCGAGGGGCCCACACCATAGGGCGGCGCGGGCCCCCTCTGGCTGCGCCGGCCTATGGTCTGGCCACCTCGTGGCCCCACTTCGTATCCTCTCCGGTCTTCTGGAAGCTTCGTGGAAAATAAGACCCTGGGCGTTGATTTCGTCCAATTTCGAGAATATTTCCTTTGTAGGATTTCTGAAACCAAAAACAACAGAAAACAACAACTGTCTCTTCGGCATCTCGTCAATAGGTTAGTGCCGGAAAATGCATAATAATGACATAAAGTGTGTATAAAACATGTGAGTATCATCATAAAAGTAGCATGGAACATAAGAAATTATAGATACGTTTGAGACGTATCATGCCACGAAGGCCTACCAACGCCACAAAGACATCATCCTATTCTCCGGTGAGCACCGCCACGAAGGTCTAGCTCATGCTCCACTAAGTGGTTGCCTTCAAGGTCGCAACCTGCACCTTTACACAAAGATTGGGGCACACATCCACAACTAAATTGGAGGCTCCGAAAGCTGTTACAACACAACAACAGGTTATCAAAGAGTAAACAACAACTATGATTTCCAAAGAAAACATTAGCACAAGGGGCCTCGAGTGAATGCGGGGGAAATTCAAATTGCTTCGGTGAAGATGTAGATCGTGATCTTTTCTCCTTCGATTCTTCAAAGATCAAGAGCTTTGGATGGTCGAAGGAGGATATCGAGTGATTCATGTGGCTTAGCTAGAGATGGTGTTCTTAAGAAAAACGAGCAACTTGAGCTTGAGGATGAAGTGGGGTATTTATACCCCTCCAAGAAATCGAGCCGTTGGTGAAATCTATGGCCAGATTATCCGGCCTGCCCAAATTTCCGGCTTCCTGAAAATGTCTGGCCAATAATCTAGGGGCATCTTTGGGAGCAAATCTCTTAAGTCCTTAGCCGATTTTTGGGGCCCGGATATTTCCAAATTATCTGGCCTGGATTATCTAACCTTCTGACTAATTCGTCCAATAATCCGGGGGTGTACTGGGAGCAATTCCCTTAAGTCCATAGTCGATTTTTGGGGGCCAAATTATTGTGAATAATCCGGCCTAGGATTTTTCCCTGCATTCCATTTTCACCATGGATTTGACCCTAATGATTCATAGTTTGGAGAACATGCCACAAATGCCCTGCACTACTCAACACATATTAAACTATCGCTAATGTTGTCATCTAACACACAAAACCATAATGGTAGAGAAATATTCTTTCACTATCATTCTAGGAAAAGCCACCAAACTGTGTGCATACTTTACTCCATATACTCACTCTGGCTAAAAGTGAAGTGTTTCACTTTTGTTTAGATACAGATGTATCTACACGTATTTTAGTTAGAGATACATCATTATCTGGATAAAGTTGAGACACTTAATTTTAAACAAGGGGAGTATATGGAACAGCTGAGAGCTGTTTCGTTTGGGAAAAAAGCGCAACATAAATTTAGCATCTGTTGGAGCTAGACGCTCTAACGGTAGTACGGAGTAGTGTACTATAGTCTATACTAGCTAGCTAGGTCGTGTTAGCTTAGCGGTACTTGTACTACTGTGTCTATGGCTCTATGCTAAGTGTATGCGTGACGTTCAGTGCGTGATAGTATGAGGTACAGGCTACAGTTGCGAGTCAAAGTCGTCGACTTAAACTAGGCAACGGCTCAACGCTCATGCTGCGTGTTCATCGGGACGGGGAGAAGCTAAATATCCTCTTTGCAGGTGATGCGAAGCGGGCCGGCGAAGAGGAAGAATGATGGTAGACCGGTCCAGAGTTGCACAGCCGCGCGCCGTCCGCTTCTTCCCACGCGCGCTGGCAAGATGGGAATTTCGATCGGTCGTATGGCCGCCGCCGCCGCCGCCGCCGCCGCGCTCCTTTGTGAACTTTCTTGTTCCTACCCCCGTCCAATCTGTCACCGTATACCGCGTACGCAACCGTAGCCGCGCGCGCGCGCAGGCGGCGACTGATGTGCCGCCCCGATCGACGTACCGCTGGTCGTTCCAGGTGTCCATCCAGCCGTCGCCGGGGGTCCACCCAATCTGAATAATCCGGCGAGGCGTTGAAGTGGTCCACGCCGCACATCGCGTCGCACGCCGCCGCACATGTCGCGCACGCGGACGGGAAGCGATGCCGATGCGGCCGCGACGCGTTCAGTTAGCAGGTTTTCTTTCCCGGGCCGTACCACACCGGTGGCTGGTCGGGCAGTTGGCTGCTGGATCGAGCTGCTGAATCCAATCGGCCGGCCTGTCTGTCACCACTCCTGGATGGACGGATGGAGACGTCGCACCCAACTACTCCACCGGGCACCAGCCTAGCCAGCCAGATCCATCTGCTCGCCCCTGCCATCGCGATGCAACGCAAGCTGTTGCCGCACCAGTACGTGCACGCTTCCGCCACTGCTATTTGCAGCATCATCAGCATCATCACAGCACGCCTGTTTTGTTCTCACTCAGGCCGGAATGCTGATGCAGGGCGCGGCTCTGAACGTCGAGTGGCCTTCAGGTGGTGCGCCTTGCGCGTGCGCGTGGGTGAAATCTCCTGGCAGAAGGCAGATCGCAGGAAACGCAACGTCTGATGGATGGATTCAGTGGGACGGTTGTGCGTTTGTTGGTTTCCTGAATCTCTTGCCGCAGGCCGATCCGACGGAAGGAGGCGTGGTCCAGAAACCTTGTAGCGGGAAATGCGAAGGAGTGGCAAGGCCAATTAATAAAGGCGCCATACTATTCTTCTGTCTGTCTGCTCGTTTCGGCCTGCCCGCCTGCCGCTGCAGCGCTCCTCTCTCCTCACCTGGCAGGGGCATGCAGATGCAGGCAGTTGATGATAGTGGCAGTACTACTACTCTACCTGTCAACGTACAACCGCACCGACGGCTGGCGTTTTGGATCGTTTGGCAGGGACGTCTGCATCGATCCATCCATCATTGTGGGCGGGCGTACGTGCAGCCTGCAGTGCCGAGAGGCACGGGTGTGACGAGGTCGTTCGTTGGTGTTTTGGCGTGTGCGTGTGCTCATGTGGCCAGCTCGCGACGCGACGCGCCGGAGATAGACCACGATATCGATATGGATCCCGGCCTCTCTCTGGCGTGCATACGTCCGCGCGCACGGCGCACGCCCACCGCCGTGTGTCCTCAGCTGGACGGAGACGTATGTGCGGTGCGACGACGGCTCTTGCTTGGTCGCACGCGCTGACAGACACTCCACAATGCGCGCGGTCACCGCCAACAACCTCCTTTTCCTCACCGCGCCCGCTGGCGTTGAATCCGTCAGCGCAAAGGAAATGCTCGGCTTCCTGGAATCCACCCACCGGGCTCTTCATTTCGTCGACCCCAAATCTTGGCCCATGTGCCCGATATCCTGATCCAGCCGTGCGGTGGCCCATCAAGTGCCGACTCAAAGGCCCCTTCTCACCCTGACCAACAGGGCGTGCTCGCCAAATTCGGCCTATTCTCGTTCTAGTTCTAGCCCACCCAAAACCTCGCAACGCGCTTCGTCTCGTCTCCGTCTCCGTCTCGGCGCGGAGTGAGCTCCGCCAGCATCCGCGCCGCTTTCACACCTTCATCTCTTCTCCCACCCCTCCCTCTAGCTCGCGTCGCGGGATGATCTCCGGCTTCTGGATTCTGCATTTCTGCTCCAATTCCGGTGCTCGTTCCGGACCTTCGCGACCGCAACTCTGCTGGCTGCCCGATCTATCTACTCCCCTCCAGCCGCAAGTCTCTCAACCTCCAGCTAGGGTTTCGCGCGCGGTAAGTTTCCCGTTCCACTTCGCTCAAATCTCCTCCAAAACCTGGACCCGCGGTTCGATAATGTCGTGCCTAGGCGACCATATGTTTTCGTTTCTAAAAAAAACATGAAACCGTGAACTAGACACTTTTTGATATAGTAGAAGCGGGACTTGGCGTGACGATTCCGAAATTCGCGCCTCACAGGAATTGAACTCCGGTCATTAGGGTGCGCCACTGTGACCCAAACCACTGGGCTAAGCCCACGTCGTCATATGTTTTCGTTAATGAGTAGCGTGGCCTATTATGATCGAATTCTAGGATTCAAGCGAGATTGCCACGTCTTCCTAGTGAGATGCCCATGCTCACAAGTCGAAAATGCTTCCTTACTAGTAGTAATTCAACGGATTAAGTGTCTTTTTTTGTATATAAAAAAACTCTAGGTTTTTCTTACTACTCTGAACCTTTGCTATGTCACTTGCAGGGCCTCAGTTTGATCGTCTTAATTTCGTGTTTATAAATGATCCCGTGGTCCTTAACAGTTAACACCAATGAAAGGCTGTCATGTTCTTATCAATACATTTACACACAATCCTCCTTTTAATTTGTTATTAAGGGAACCATCTGTCCCGTGCTCTTCCAGGCTATCGATGCACCTACGCTAAGATATGCAGCAAGACGATACAGTACGGATCAAAGACTAAATGATACTATACACTCAAACTACCTGCATATTCCGGCAGACTGATAACAGGAAGCAAGGACTAAGTGATATAATCAAACTGCCGACCTTATTTACTACTACTAGCATTTGTGGGGATGTATGGTTGTTTAAGTGCAGCGCCTCCTGAACTTAGAGAAACTTAACTCTGTTGCTCTAGATGATGCTGTATTGCTGTGACCTAGCTCCATGTTTGTTACAAAGCTATTAGTTAGCTACTGAAACTCCGTCGCCTTACCTCATCTTGCATTTTCAAACTAGAAGAAGGTGAGCTAGAAAACACGCTTGTTGCTCTTGCTCATCATTCAGCAATGCTGTTGAAACCCCTACGGCCTCGTTCGGTAGGCTTGGATCAGCGTGTTTTATTCCAAGTGTTTTGGGTGACTGCAGCGTGGATTAACGTGTTTTTTTGGAGATCGAGGTGTTTTTAGCTGAATCAGGTGCTGATCCGTTGGAGCAGGAGGGGTAGGTGCGGTGTAACTGAAAATGATTTAACCGGAGCAGCCACAAAAATACACGCCGATTCTGCCGTGGATCTGCGAGGCATCGAGAAACTTAGCGACGGATAAAACGCGAGGTACCTGGGGCGTTTTACAATCCCGGTGGAAACCAAGATTATTTCAGCGCACCGCGTGGGATTAAGGTGCTTGACCCAGCCAAAACCAGTGTACCGAACAATCTATGGGGTGTTTCAGCGTGTTACCTAGAGTTGTTATAAAAAATTACACAAGAAAACACTTGAAGCCCGGCCTGGCGAACGAGGCCTACAGTGTAGATCTCTGGTTCAGGAAACTTCCTTTTTTGTAAACTATTGTAATGGTTTGTGTACCAGTTTCCCAATTATGGGATCAGACTTTCTTTAAGTGCTATTCGTCCTTATACCTAAATGTGTTGCTCTAGATGCTGCGCTGAATTAGCTCTATGTTAGTTAACAAGCTAGTATTAGGTAGGTCGATTTAGCTACTGAACCTCCACTTACCTTACCTTACCTTATCTTACATTTCCAAACTAGAAAGTGAACTAGAAAGACACTTCTTGTTCTTATTAGTACATTTATAAACAATCTTCCTTTTAGTTTGTTAGGGAATCATGTGTGTTTTGCTCTTCCTGGCTCCTGATGTACCTTCACCGAGATATGAGCCAAACTGATAGAGTAGGGACCGGAGACTAAATGGTATACTCAAACTACCTACCTTTGTTGACATATTTGGGGGAATGATAGGAATCAAGGACTAAATGACATATTCAAACTGCCTACCTTCTTTGTTACTAACCTTTGTGTGAATGTTGGTTCTTTAATCGATATGTGTCCTAAACTTAGGACAACTTAACTTTGTTGCTCTAGATGCTGCGCTGACTTAGCTCTATGTTACTCCAGTTAAGAAAATATTAGATAGGTAGATTTAGCTACTGTGAACCTTTACTTACCTTACCTTATCTTGCATTTCCAAACTAGAAAGTGAACCAGAAAAGAAGCTGCTTGTTCTTGGTAATCATTCAGCAATTCCGTTGAACCCCTGCAGTATAGATCTCAGGTTCAGGGAACTTCTCTCTTGTAAACAAATGTAATGGTTTATGTATTAATTATCCCAGTTATGGGATCCGGCTTTCTTTAACTTTGAATCTGAATATGTGGCAGGTTTTGTGCAAAGTGGATCTTGTTTACATGAGGTGCAGTTTCTGGCGTACTCTGTGACAAGAGAGTGCCACAAAGAGAGAGTGGCTCTTTGCGGATGATGTGGTGCTAGTCGATGATAGCCGAACGGGGGTTAATAGAAAGTTAGAGTTGTGGAGGCGAACTCTAGAATCGAAAGGTTTTAGGCTTAGTAGAACTAAAACTGAATACATGAGGTGCAGTTTCAGTTCTACTAGGCACGAGGAGGGAGAGGTTAGCCTTGATGGGCAGGTGGTACCGGAGAGAGACACTTTTCGATATTTGGGGTCCATGTTGTAGAAGGATGGCGATATCGATGAAGATGTGGGCCACTGAATCAAGGCTGGTTGGATGAAGTGGCGCCAAGCTTCTGGCGTACTCTGTGACAAGAGAGTGCCACAAAAGCTAAAAGGCAGGTTTTATAGGACAGCTATCCGACCTGCGATGTTGTATGGCGCGGAGTGTTTGCCAACGAAGAGACGACATATCCAACAGTTAAGTGTAGCAGAGATGCGCATGTTGAGATGGATATGTGGCCACACAAGAAAGGATCGGGTACGGAATGACGATATACGGGAGAGAGTTGGGGTAGCACCGATTAAAGAGAAGCTGGTCCAACATCGTCTCAGATGGTTTGGACATATCCAACGGAGGTCTCTGGAAGCGCCAGTGCATAGCGGACGGATAAAGCGTGCTGAGAATGTTAAGAGGGGTCGTGGTAGACCAAACTTGACATGGGAGGAGTCCGTTAAGATTTAGCCATGGACAGGGGTGCGTGGAAGTTAGCTATCCACGTTCCGGAACCATGACTTGGTTTCGAGATCTTATGAGTTTCAACTCTAGCCTACCCCAACTTGTTTGGGACTGAAAGACTTGGTTGTTGGTTGGTTGTTGGTTGGGATCTTGTTTACATGCAAATATACATTATTCTAACATAGTCTAGAAAAATCTCATTCCGTTTTACTCCATATTACCCACTTGCAAAACAGCAAAAGTTAGACCATTGCCATGGCTACCGTATCCCTCTAAACAGTACCTGTGTACTTGAAAAATCACCGGCTGTAACTGTTGCCCCTTTCTTGGAACCAACTGAAATGCATGGTTTAATTGGTGAAAACGAGTACTGGATATAGATTCTGTGGTATCAGCACAGGTAATCAAAGTATAGCCATATCCTGGAATGGTAGAAAGAGCTGGCCTTTCTGGACTTCATTTTATCTATTCAGTTTTCCTCTAAAAAGACTGGTTGGAAAGAGCTGGTATTTGTGTATATTTTTTTCCACCAAGAACATCTTCTGCACACTTCATTTTTTCTGTTCAATCGTAGTTTGGGTACCTGACTTTGTGCTTATGCTGTTGGAGAAACTATGCAGAGTTTTACATTGGTAAATTCAGCAGATATTTTTCAGAATGGGTTTGAATGGAACAATATATACAGAATAATCATCTAGCACTAGGAGTTTAAGTGGCCAATCAACTTGTACCTATAAGGCTATAACTGTCATGGAAAAATTATTCCATCCATTAGGCAATGCTGGTTCTCTTTTTAGCCTAACTAAGATTGCCACTCCCTAGATGAACCTATAGTTTCCCTCTTGCAGTAATTTGTTTAGATGAAACAGATACTCATGGAGCCATGGATCAAAGTTGGCGAATGGCTGTGGTGTTTGTGATATGCATGAAAATGTGGATGTTGAAGCTTACGGCATCAACATGTGCACTCCCAAATTTCCTTTTCTCAAACATTATTCCTCAAAGTGTCTTCCCACACACCATATTTAGCTCTGCTGGATAACCTATGCAACTGTCTTTCTTGTCCTGTAGTCATTAAGCCATTATTATTTTCCAACTCTGCAGTACAAAAATTTATCTGCAGTCACCTCGGTGAGTTCCTTTTTTGTGCCTTTTGGAGGATCATTCCAATGCTACTCTATTTTCATTTTTGTCCAGTTGTGAAAGTTGTGAATGGCTTCCTCCTGAATTCCAAGTTCAGTGTGTAAATTTGGCCAATGGTACCTGAACTAATAGATGTGCACTGATAGTAGCTTTAGCTTTAGAGATTTGTTTTAATTCCCTGTTTACCTACCATCCAGCCTAGTATAATCTAGCTTTCAATGATGAGCATGTTGGGGTTCTGCGTCAAGATCTAGATTCTTTTCCTTGTTAACACTGAAATAGCTGTATTGTATTCTTTCGGTTGTTGGGCACTAAGAAGTAAGAACGCTGTCAGAACCTTAGTTTTAATATTCATTGGCAAGTAGGTCTTAGATTTTCTAGAAGTAGGTATTCATCTCACAAGAGTGTTGAATCGTAGACAGCTGACCCTTCAGTATGTCCATATCAGATGATTCCCTCTCTTGTGTCAGAGTAATACCTGTCATTTTTAGCTTTGATTAAGAACACTGTCAGAAGCTTCTTGCATTACAAAATCAACCTTGTCAGGTTATTGTTCCTTTTGCCAGTATATACGTCTAGACACATTCCTGTGTATTACTTACCTTCATTCAGGATATCACCACATTGTCACTCTGTTCTGGGATTCACTTGTTTTTTGGCTGTTAAAGATTCTATTTGCTTGTTATATGGCAAAAATATATGATGATAACGCACCGAGATAAATGTAAAGTTTCACTGACTAGTACGACTCCATTGTGTTGTGTACTTGTGTGGAGGTCGGTGGTCAAAAGATTATTCAGCTGTTGCCCAGATCCTGCCAATGTTGAGGTAGGTACGACCAATTTTCGTTGCCAATACTTGCACCTTGCATATCCTTCTCACAACTGAACAGGACCTGCCTATTGAGGATCTTTTCAGTATCAGGCCATGAGCCTTCATCATTGTCCCTGCTCGATCTGCTTTGCAAATTTTACTTGGACCTCATGATTCACATATCTCTTTTCAAAGTTTACATACAAACAGGGTGATAAAGTAAAATAATCAAGGCATGTGAGGGCCCTGTTAACATAGGCTAATACTATAAGATAATGCATGTGATTCCTAGCATCTATTAGCAGGCAGGCCTACTTGTCCTATTGTTTACATAAGCAGTACTCTTGGTTCTCTTAATTGGTTAAATGTAGACTTAAACCTGAGATTGATCTCACTGGCGTGTGTGACCTTGGGTGGGGTGCTGGGGCCAAGGGGTTTCTGCATAAATATAACCACGTCCACGTGACAACCTACCTGTACTGATTGGATCGAACTACATGTGGCCCGTGAGACATGCTGCCATCAAGATACGCTTAGATCATCACCGACTAGCTGGTTCTGATTGGAGATTTGATATTTATATTGTTTTCTCATCGTACTTAAGAGCAACTTGGTGATTTGCAGAGTAGCTTACTCTGCAAATGGCATTCTATGCAAGTTTAATGATGGTAGTTAGTAGTTACGCTCAGAGCATAACTTGGGCCAGTTAAGTAGTTAACTTCGTGGAATGGTTAATGGGATAGTGTTATAGGAAAGTAGTAGTACCTAACGATCCATCATTATTGTACTAGGCAGTGGATCTTGCCAATTGAATATTCAGAGACAAAGAGAACTTTTAGTGCATGCGTATGCGGTGATTGGCTGGCTAATCAGATCGTTATCAGGCTAATAGGATCTGTATTAACCAACTCTTGCGCATGTCCGATGTCATTAGTTTGTCATAACACATTATCTACAATTTAAAAAGTCTGCTATGTTATTAAGTTCCGCACCAGTTTACTAGATCTCTTAAGCTCTTAAATGATGTGCAGTATCATGACTGGGTGGGCAAATTATGGCATCAATGCATTGGAACGATTACCTGCTTATGATCTAAAGATGGAACTGATTAATTACATTGAGCTGCCTGGAAACTATGTATTTGTTCTGTTATGATGTATTACTAGTTGATAGTTGAACTTTACTAGCTCGTGAAAGCCGAGAGTGTCTAGAGACTTGGATCAAAATGCAAGTACCCACAATGCTTACAAGTTGAGCTTTTACTGTCATGTTCACATCGTAATACTGTCTTGTAAGCTTCTAGACAGTACGAAGGGCTAATCCATGTTGTACTAGCTCAGGTGTCAGTGTGTCACTGAAGGAATAAAGCTGGTTGTTCCACTATAGTTGCTGTACTGGTTGGCTCATTGCATTGACTGGTCAAATTTCACAATGATTCTTCTTAGTTGTCCAGCAATAATTTCCTGGAAAGACAGATTCATTCTAATATGATCTGTACATATACTAGTCTTTGTGAACGTATTTGGTGCCATAGTCCAATGCATCTAGCTCTTATTGCTTACAGAGCTAGGTGTTGCGGCTAACACATGGAAGTGTTTCTTCATAATATGCAGTTATTAAGTAGTATAACTTGTTGCAACCTGTATAAACTTACATGTATCAATTCATACACGAGAGCTTGTTCCGAGCCGAAGGCATACATGATAATGCTATACTAATTGGTAAGCCTAATACATAGCAAGCCTCAGCCTCATTACATGCATAACCTGTTGCATATAACAAAACGCTGGGTTCCTCCGTACTTTCATGTTTTCAGGAAGCTTGGTTACGGTATTTTACATCAGGTCTACTTGAGCAACAGAACAAGAATGAGAATGACTGAAGTAGAGGAACCAAAGGGTTTCATGAAGTAATTATTTCACGAGATTGCAGGTGTGGGTTTATCTGCAACCAGCTCAGTCCTTTGTTTCACTCATTCTTGTATTTGAAAGTCGAAACAGTGCAGGATCTGATGCATCAACCCTGGTCTTAGTTCTCCCTGATAATGTTTGGATGTAATAACACTTGTCAATATGACCCATACATGTATTGATTATCAGGCGCCACAAGACATGGGCTGTGGGTGCCAAATGATCGAAGAGACCAGTCAGCATCATGACACTGCTGAATCAGATACAGACTGTGAGGTATTCAGCACTCTAAAATCTATTAGCCGTTCTGTTTACAGACTGATGTTTCAGTTGCGTGCCTGGTATTAGTTGTCTTTTAAATTCATGCCGATGCAAGAGTGGATTTTTAAAGTCTACAAATTGAAATTTCTTAATTTTTTATCTGGTAGAATTGACATACAAATATGGATTAGGAAACTGTATACATATGTCTACGGGACACTTGCATGTTAATGAAGTAGTGAGTATTGAGTAGTGACTGGAATTCACCCAGTATTGCTGTTCCTCCGGGCCATATTTTTCCTACTGTTTATGAAGACAAGAGATTTATGCTGCATGCATGGGTGTATACTGAATCCTAGACATGTCCAAAGAGAGTCGCACACAAATCCATCTACTAGTAACTGTACAGCCACTGTTCTTCTTTCATGTACAGATTGAATATAGAATGTGGGGCAAAACTAATAAACCAATATATATTTTGGTAGTTCAAGTAACATGGCCTGTGTGCTTTCTTCTGACAGTACTGGCCTCCAAGTCGTCTCTCGCGCCAGCATTTCTTCTCATGTTGTTCAAAGTTCCCTCCCACTTGCAGCGGCGATGCACGAGTAGCATAACACTCACACAAGCTCCTCAGTATGGCCTCTCTGTCCCTCTCTCATACGCCTTGCATGTGATTGTCATCTGGGCCATAGTTTAGTTTTTGTCCCTGTAGGTCAGAGTCTTGGGCTGGGTTGTGCACTGTGTAGATGAGAAGCTCACTTCCTCTAGTTGCAGCTAACACTATTTAACACACCAGTAGCCACTCATTTCTTTCTCCCATGCACTTGTCTTCCCTCTCTCCGAACACCCCTTCTTAGTTCCTCGCCGTCCCTGTCTTCCACCTTTTCTATCTCTCAAACTTGTCTCACCCCCAACCATAAACCCTCACTGCCTTGGTCTCTCTCTTGAAAACACAGACCTCCCATCTCTCCGAAGTACACATCGATACCTTACCACATCAACTGCTAGCACTCACATTGCCAAGATGTCGAGCCGTAGGTCACGGTCGAGGCAGTCAGGCTCGTCGAGGATCACTGACGAGCAAATCAGCGACCTTGTCTCCAAGTTGCAGGACCTCCTCCCTGAAGCGCGCCTCCGGGGCAATGACAGAGTACGTACTAATTCTCTGGCATTATCATTTTATGCAGCAAATGACATATGGTCGCTTCAGAAATTATACTCTTCTAGAATCTAGTGTTCACCGTTCAGTCACTTCGGTACATTAAGGCATAATAGATGATCTGATAGTTATGGTGTGGCCTAAATTGTCAGTTTTATTTCTCTGCAAGAGTTGGATATTCTAGGGACTAATGAACTACATCAAATAATTTGTTGTAAGGCCAAATGACAGAGTACGAAACAATTCGTTGGCATTGTCACTTTATGCAGCAAATGGTCATTCGCTCAAGAAATTGTACTAGTCTTCTGCATACAAAAGTGTCCACTTATGTCTGATAATTACAATCCAGTGTTCACCGTTCAGTTCAATCAGTAAGGTCAAATAGATGATCTTGCAATTGCATGCTCTATTATTTGTCCAAAAGAATTCAATATTCTATGAATCAGGGCAGACAGTCCTACGATTACATGCTCTTCCCATGCTTCAACTTGTTGCATGGGCTAACATTATAATGATCTTTGCCTGACAGAAGACCATTTTTTCCCTTTCGTTCCCAATTCAGGTGCCATCTTCAAGAGTGCTGCAGGAGACGTGCAGCTACATCAGGAGCTTGCACCGGGAGGTCGACGACCTGAGCGAGAGGCTGTCTGAGCTGCTGGCGACGTCGGACATGAGCACCGCACAGGCGGCTGTCATCCGCAGCCTTCTGATGTAGTGAGAGAGAGATGGTCCTCGTCCTCGCCACTGTTCTTGCCGAGCGCACAACCCCGAGTTTGAAGTTTGTAGCTTAGAGCGTGATCACTTAATCTAGCGCCGGCGTTGCCATGTTACCTAATTCGTGTCTACGTGGATACATGCTGCTATCGTGTCATCATTGTTAATCAGGCCCATCTTTTTCGTGTACTTAATCGTCATTCGTGCAAATAATAATCATGTACCTTGTGTGTATGTGTTGTAATTTTGCAATGTCACTCAGTAGTGGTACTGCCTGGCTAGCCGCGTGGAGCCAACAGTCAAGGTGTTGCTACCTGTTTTGGCACAAGAAGATTCATGGGAGTTGTCTTCTTTTGGGCAACATCGGGGTTGGTCGCTGCTCTGACGGGAGATTCCTTTCGCTCTCTCTTACAACTTTCCAGATCTCGAAGATGTGCCAGGTCCTAAACAAAAAGTTTTTCAACCACTATCGTCAGGACATCTCTACCAATAACGGTTCCACGATGAGAATCCGAACTACAGGTCATTTGGCCAGTTCGACGACTTACCGCCGCAGCGCCTGCTAGCTCCACAAGATATTCGACGTGTTTGGAAGGACACAAAACAAGGGAAATGTGAGTTGCGACAGTTGACACTCGGTTAAAGTGGTAGCCAACCAGAAACGACTGGCAGATTAAAATTTTGCAGTGGCCGTGGGGAAGGAGCTCGCGAATTGGCTGCAGACACGATAACCTTTTCAATTGCCTGTAAGGTGGGACGAGTCGACGGGAGAGAGGATCCCATAATATCTCGATATCATTTTCAATGGAACCCTACAGGATCCTGCTGCCCCTCCGCGCTTCCGGCGTCGTCCCATGCGCCAGTGCTTGCGCGTACGTTTTCGTGGGTCAATCCTAGCTAAGAAGCTAGGGCGTGTAGGGCGTGTTTGTTATTTGGCAGTCATTTTGGCACTCCTGGGGAGACTGGGAGAGCTTGCCCCCTCCAAAAGGAGCTCCATGTCATGTTCTTTACTTTGTTTGCTAGCTCACTCATAGAGACAGTAGTTGCTTAGAGTAGGCAACTATTCTCTCTTTGTTTTGCTACACACAAGTCATTTTGTCTCGGCTGATGTAAATCACCCATGTTTGGTTGCACACATGAGATTGATATCGTAACCTTCTACATTGGAGTGATGTGGTCAATTAGCAGCAACGATTGCATAATAATAAGGGTATGGTAATATGCAACACAACGTAACTAATAGCTACCCTAATGGCCGATGCATCACGAGTAAAACAACTATAACTCATAATAATGATGGAACCTAGGAACAACTAGGGTAGATCCTATGCGGGTACAACTATCTCTGTATAGGAATATCTGCCATGTACTATGAGAGGGACAGGGAGATGAGAGGGTTACCTTTTCCCCGTGAGGAAGAACCTGAGGCCGTCAACATGGTGGCGACGGCGCGAGCTGTGGCAGCGGTGGAGCTTCCCGTTGGCACGCGCTAACCCTAAATCGGTAGGGAGTTGTCGGTGGGGTGTTTGGCACGCACAACGAACCTCGTAATGTGTGCGTCTGACCCCCACCTCTCTATATAGAGCGGCGATAGGGGCCCACCAACCATTGATCGGTTGGGCGCCCCCGATTAGGATGCGGGTCAAAGGGCACGTCGAGCCGTCGGGCTCGTACGACGTGGTGGAGATCAACCTAACATTCTCCCCTTTGATCTCAACTTTACTTTTAACTTCATACTTTTACTTTACTCGTTTCATCACGGATCAGTACATAGGGCATGTTTCACCGTCATAGCTCGATTGCCGATAAAATCAGGCATCCACAATATATTTTTCTATTTTGAAACAAAATTATTTTCCTTTTGGGTCTCTTATGATCTAGGAATGGTAAGGATTTTCCTTAAACCCATGCCAGCTAACTGCTCCTTGAACACACTAGGTGGTAAGCCTTTTGTTAGCGGATCCGCAAGCATATCCTTTGTACTTATATGCTCGAGAATTATAGTGTGATCCTGGACCTTGTGTTTCATAACATAATACTTTACCTCAATTGGTTTCGTAGCATTACTCGACTTGTTGTTGTGACCTTAAAATATTGCGGGCTGATTGTCGCAGTACATCTTTAGTGGTTTATCAATACAATTTACAACTTTCAAGTCGGGTATGAATTTCTATAACCATAATGTCTATCCCGTGGCTTCATAACATGCTATAAATTTTGCATACATCGTGGACGATGCAACTATTGACTGTTTGGAGCTTCTCCATGAAATAGCCCCCCCCCCATGCGAGAGTGAAAACCTATCCAGTTGTGGATTTTCTATCATCTTTATCTCCCGCAAAATCTGCATCTAAATACCCTCTTATTTCCAGGGAATCAGATCTTCTGTATGTTAGCATGTAGTTCTTTGTGCCTTTCACATAACGCAATGTCTTCTTTATCATTTTCCAGTGTTCTATACCTGAAATTTCTTGATATCTACCGAGTACCCCGGTGATAAAAGTTAAATCAAGCGAGTGCACACTTGTGCATGCTGTAGGCTTCCGATGGCCGAAGCATGCATATGGAACCGCTTTCATTTGATCGAGCTCGTATTGGTTCTTGGGACATTGAAATTTTCGAAAACTGCCGCCCTTGACTATAGGGGCAGGTGTGGCATTGCTCTTATGCATATTATACTTATTTAGAATCTTTTCTAAATAAGCCTCTTGCGATAGTCCTAGTACTCCATTTTTCCCATCTCGGTGAATTTCTATGCCCAAAACATATGATGCTTCACCAAGATCTTTCATATCAAAATTTGAGGACACTTCTCTGTCTCTTGTAGTAGACTGACACCATTGTTGGCAAGAAATATATCAGCCACATACAAAATCAGGAAACTGTATTTTCCATTTTTAAACTTTGCATAAACGTAGTTGTCCTCAATATTTTCTTTAAATTCAAATCTCTTAATTGTCTTATGGAACTTTAGATAGCACTTCTAGAGCTTGCTTTAATCCATAGATGGATTTCTTTAGGCGTCATCGCATATCTTCCTTGCCCTCCATCATAAAACCCTTGGGTTGTTTCATGTAGACATTTTCTTCTAAATCCACGTTTAGAAATGTCGTCTTTACATCCATCTGATGTAGCTCTAAATCAAAATGTGCAACTAGTGCGATTATGATTCTGAAGGAATCCTTACATGAGACTGGAGAAAATGACTCATTGTAATCTATCCCTTCTCTTTGTGTAAAACCTTTTGCCACAAGTCGTGCTTTGTACTTTTCTACATTCGCATTGGAGTCATATTTGATTTCGTAGACCCATTTGCAGCCTACTGTTTTGGCTTCTTTAGGAATATTTTCTAAGTCCCAAACATCGATTTCATTTCGTCTTCCATGGCCTCCACCCACTTTGATGAGTCAGGGCTTTTCATGGCTTCTTCATATGAAGTGGGATCAGCTTCCATATGAACCACGATGTTATCGACGTAGGCCTCCGCCTTCCGGCCCATCTGCTCACCGAGGGCGATGCCCATCAGCCTCTGGAAGGTAGCTCCAGCATTCTTGAGGCCGAATGGCATGCCGGTGTAGCAGTAGATGCCGCACAGTGTGGTGAACGCTGTCTTCTCTGCATCCTCCTTGGCCATCTTGATCTGGTGATAGCTTGAAAAGGCATCCAGAAATCACAGAAGATCGCACCCGGTGGTGGAGTCGACGATCTCGTCGATGCGCGGTAGCGGGTATGGATCCTTGGGGCAGGCCTTGTTGAGGTCCATGAAGTCGATGCAGAGGTGTCCTCCTCCCGCTGGCTTGGGCACAACGACAGGGTTGGCCAACCACTCGGCGTGAGCGACGGACTCGATGAGTTGGGCCTTCTTCAGCTTATCCACATCCTCGACGATGAATTGCTGCTTCTGCGACGCTTGACGTCGCACCTTCTGTTTTACCGGGCGTGCTCCCGGGAACACTAATAGGTGCACTACAAGAGAATTGGCATGTAGAGACACTATTTTGGTCCAGTAGAGACACTTAAATTGTTCCTACGTAGTTATAGAGGCAGTTTCCATATTGTCTCGAAACTGTCACTACGGGCGGTGTCTCTACATGGTAAGGACAATAGTAATAATGTCTTTACATTTTATAAGGCATAAAAGAGACATTATATTGTGTCTCTAGAGTAAATAAATGTAAAGAAACCATGTGAAAAGCAATACTCGAACTCATGACCTTAGTAATTAGGACTTATTCCATTAACCATCTCACCCTTTCACAAGTATATGTTGATACTTGGAACAAATTTCTAATTAGTATTGCCCACCATGACCCAAATAAAGAACAAATATCTCTAGAGAACAAGCAAAATGCCTCAAAGATCACCTCTATATAAAAATTAAAGACATACAATGAAGTGTCTCACGGATTGCCTCTTGATACCTAATTTGTGACACTTTGGAGTGTCTCATAAGTTGTCTATAGAATGAAAATTGCAACCCCTTACAAAAATGTCTCAACAAACGTCCCTACATATGAGACTATTTCTGAAGTGTCTCAAAAAGTGCCACTACAACATGCAAAGTGTCTCAATGTGATTTTTAAAGCGGCAAAGTAGTAAGTGTCTCTAGTAAAATGTCTCTATGGAAGGTTTTTCTTGTAGTGGTGGTGCTCAATCACCTTCCTGGGTACACCAGACATATCTGACGGTGTTCTTGCGAACATGTCGGAGTTTTCCTGCAGGAAGGCGATGAACGCGCTTTCCTATTTGTTCGGGAAGTTAGCACCGATGATGACAGTGAGACCCGAGTCGCTGGAGTCCAGGGCCACCCTCTTTGTGGCATTCCTTTCCGCAGTGAACTCCGGCTTCCTCTTCCCTGCTGGCGATACCAGCAAATCCTCGGTGAGGGCTGCCGCACATGCCGGCGGGTTGACCTCGCCGAGGGTCGAGTCGGGAGCCGACTCCTCTCCATCGTGCGAGCCCCCGAGCAACCGCGTGTCTTCATCGCCAGTGGGGTGCGCCATGGCAACGGTCTTGAATGCGCTCTCTAAGGTGAGTGCGGCGTCCCGCTCGTCGCAGCGGATGGTGATGATGGCACCTCCAGCCCCCGACTTCTTGATGGCGTTGTAAGCGTGATGGGTTGCCGCCATGAACCACACCAATGCGGAGTAGCCGAGGATGGCATTGTATGGTAGGTTGATGTAGGCGACGTCGAAGTCAATGTGCACGGTGCGGTAGCTCCCTGGGATGCCGAACGTGATCGGGAGCTGCATCTGCCCGACGGGTGTGGTGGTGTCGTCCGTGACCCCAGTGAACGGCTTCATAGCTCTTAGGCGGTCGCGGGGCACGCCCAGCTTGTCGAAGGCTTCGACAGAGAGGACATTCAAGCCTGCACCACCTTCGATGAGTGTCCAGAGACCGTGGAGCCACAGATGATGGGGGAGCAAACCATAGGAAGCGCCCCCACCAGGTCGGTGGTCCGGGATGATCCCGAAAACAGAAGGAGATGGCCTGCTGCGACCACTTGAGACATGGTGCGCATCCAGCAGGCACCGCGGCGGCGACCGCTCGGGGGTGCTGCCACGGGTGCCCGACAGGGCCTGGAGTGCTTGCCCCGCCAAGGAGGCAGGCGACGTGGCGGGGTGCGGCGGCGGCCGCCTCATCCCGTCTGGCGTATTCGTTGGCCAACGTAAAGAGCCTTCCCGTCATGATACTGCCCATGGGCAGGGCATCGAGGGTGTTATGCAGCCGGATGTGGGTGAGCCCCGCCATGAAGGCATTGTAGAGGGTGATGTCAGGGAGTCCAGAGATTCGCCGAGCAGCTGACCCGAACCACCGACGTATGAGCGGAGTCCCTCACCGCGGCGCTGCCGCACGTCGTAGAGGGTCCGTATGGTGGCTAGGCGTTCAGGGACACTTTGCGGGGCGGCCCCTCGAGGGCGCGTCCGTTGCAGCGTTTGGACGGCCTAGCCCCCTGCCGCGCCTATTGACTGTTCCGACCATGGGGCACGCCCGGCATGGCTAGGGCGGAGGTGCGGCGCTGGAGGCTTGGGCCCCTGGCCGAGAAGTAGAGCCGATGGCGACGCAGGCGCTGGCCAGAGGTGCTCCTGCCAGGGCGTGCGCAAGCCCGTTGATGTAGGAGAGCCATTGGTCGAGACTGGTGCCGAGGGTGAAAGGACACGGATGTCGCCTAGAGGGGGGGGTGAATAGGCGATTTAAAACTTTTACGAGATGGGCTTAACAAATGCGGAATAAAACTAGCGTTTACTTTGTCAAGCCCAAAGCCTATATACTATGGTTCACCTATGTGCACCAACAACTTATTCTAAGCAAGAGTTCACCTATGTGCACCAACAACTTATGCTAAGCAATACAAGCAAGTATGTGATAGCAAGATATATATAACTTCAAGCACGATGGCTATCACAAGGTAAAGTGCATAAGTAAATAGCTCGGGTATAGAGATAACCGAGGCACGCGGGGAGACGATGATTTATCCCGGAGTTCACACTCTTGCGAGTGCTAATCTCCGGGGAGAGGTGCGGTTGCTTAGTGCTCCCGAACGCCACAAGAGGCTCACCTTGAGGTGTGGTTGCTCGATGCACACCAACGCCACAAAGGCCTCACCCCAAGATGCGGTACTCACACCACACACCGAACGCCACGAAGGCGCCTCCACCTAAATCTCCGGTGACC
>NC_061510.1:48404481-48468254 GCF_022539505.1 Lolium rigidum | reverse complement strand
TGTGCCTCAACTCATACTTTCCGGATACTTAATCCCACCTTTATAACCACCCATTTACGTAGTGGCGTTTGGTGTAATCAAAGTACCTTTACGGTATAAGTGATTTACATGATCTCATGGTCATAAGGACTAGGTAACTATGTATCGAAAGCTTATAGCAAATAACTTAATGACGAGATCTTATGCTACGCTTAATATGGGTGTATCCATTACATCATTCATACAATGATATAACCTTGTTATCAATAACATCCAATGTTCATGATTATGAAACTAATCATCCATTAATCAACAAGCTAGTTAAGAGGCATACTAGGGACTCTTTGTTGTTTACATATCACACATGTATCAATGTTTCGGTTAATACAATTATAGCATGGTATATAAACATTTATCATAAACATAAAGATATATAATAACCACTTTTATTATTGCCTCTTGGGCATATCTCCAACATTCGGATCACGCTGCACGGAGGCAGGGCCTACTGATGCTTGTCTGGATTATGTCGCTTTCGCGTTGTTACAATGAGTTGTGGTTGTGCCTCTAGGGCTCCCGGGATCCGGCTTATGTAGACGCCCGGATCTTAGGGTTTCTACGGAGAGTCCTACCCGAAATATAAGATGACTAACTACGGAATATTACATTGCCATGCACGTCAAGGATCCACATATTCCTAACTTTTCTTCAAAGATCCGGCTCCTTCAGATAACCTTCTAGATCCGACTCCTTGTGTTATCCTGGATGGATCCAGCTCCTTGTTTCCGGGTTAGATTTCTTCCGTCTTCAATCAACAACAACTGGGCTGCCCGGTGGGTCATATGCCACCACCACCGTCTGTGGGACACCCGGCCTTACCGGATTATTGCCACTACTGTTGGATGCCCGTTAATCATACCCACAACACCTAACTTTTCCGAAATGTGGTAGAATCCCATGACGGCTTGCATGTCGAACATCTCCTATGTAGAATTTACCATCAGGGTTGTTTAAGCCATCGGCCATAGACAACCTATGAGCAAGAATGTTTGCATCATGAGCAGATCCTTCCACCAACCAGCTAGCACATATGTAAAATTCAGACCGAAACTCAAGCAACCTCGATGTTATAGTGATTCCTTCCCATGTATGCTAAAGACTGATATTTCAGCACCCTAACTCTCACATGTTTCTAACCATATATAGTAGTCATATGATGAATAAAAACTACGTAATTACTGCTCTCCCTGAAATTTGGCAACCATATGTAGCTCTTCTTGATCTTGGGAGATGTGTGACCAGTTGGTGGCTTATCATATCTCCTCTAAGCTCTCCAGCTGCATACAATGCCTGCTTGAAGTAGCGAGAAACAATCTCCATGGATATCCTGAATGTGATATGGGTCACTCTAAACCTCTGGTTATGACCCACGATATGAAAAAACATTGCTACTTGCTCTTCCATAGGGTGCAAATGCTATCTTGAAGCAGTCCTCTTTTGACAAGTGCATAGAAAGGTCCCCTTCTTACCCGAAACATTTGGACAAAATCTACACCTTCGGAGTTGTAGAGAAAAGGATGTTTGCCTGTTAGGATGCATGCCCGAAAGAACTACTCTCTCAGGATGCAGGCTTGAAAGACAACAATTAATGAGAGTTGTTGCCATATGTATAGCCTGAAACACAACAATCAAAACGATCTAGCATGAGCAATGGATAAATCGAGCTTATATAGTATTAGCAAAATCAATCCAGGCTAGGGCAGATACTAGAGGATGACAGTGCGATTTACCTCCAATCCTCCATCATGACAGACGAAGAATGAGAAGAGCCACTGGCTTTTCTACACACGGCGACGTGGATCCGCTGCCAGAGACGAAGAAGATGAGCTCTTCCTCCAAAGGATGACGAGGGTACGGTGGTAGAGTAGAAGGAATTTATCAGTGCGGTGGATCTACGTTTCTACCACCGCTAGTGTCCAAAAGGGGGAATGAGAATTTTCTGTGGGATTAAAGGAAAAGGTGACTAAATGAGGGAGATGACTCCCACTTTCTGTTTTAAAATGAGGGAGATGACTCCCACTTTACGGGAATTTCACGATCTCACGAAAAATAAGAGCTACCAAACAAGTCCTTATTATGTAAACCTCTGCCTATAAATATATATAATATAGAGGGAGTTTTGTTTGGAACATGGGAGCTTATGCTCCCTTCATTTTCAAATGCTTCTTACACATATTTGAAATTTAAAAAAATTGAAGTAAAAAAAATCGCACCACGTGCTACACGCTCACAAAGTTGTTTCAGGAAAAAATCGACTTGTCATGTGGTCTGTATAAAAAAGACAAAATTCAGTGGTGACAATAAGGTTATTCACAAGATAAATTTTATCCTTTTTACATAGACCACATAAAATATTATTTTTTTCATTTCAGCTCCCGGGTGCAATGCTTCCTCTACCAAAAAAATTATATTTAAAAGTGTCAACAAAAATTTACAAAAAATTCTACATGTACATCTCCATAATATATTTGAGTTCGCCAAGTTTTGAATTTCTGTAATATAGCCTCCGACATTTTTGACTCGTCTGTTCGATCGAGAACAAAAGCTGGGAACCACCTGCACAGTTCGTAAGATCTGAGAAACCAAATCAGTGGGCGCGCACCGCACAGTGCAAGCGCGAGCAGTTCGATCCACTAGATACCATGATCAAGCTAGCTAGCTAGGGACAGGAAAGGATACTGTACACGCGCTTGCAAATGCATGGAAAATAATTGCAGAATCCAAGTTGTTGTATCATGTGACCCACTTTGAACACGATATATATAGGTCTCTAAAACAAAGAATTAGAACACTAAAACACCTGCAATTCGCAATCTTTCATTGTTAATTAGGAGGTGATTCGTCGGCGAGTGTGATTGTGGAGATCTCGCGGGAGTTGACACTTCGTGGGGCCCCATGTCTCGAGAAGCCCCGGACCGAGCCAAAATGTTTGACCCTCTGGTATTAGTGTCTGTCTCTTGCGGGAGCCATAGAACTGCTCGCCCATTTCTAAACTTTATCTGTTCTTGGTTGCAACGAAGAACCCCCAACTATTTCCACAATATCTGCGCGCACGACCGCCCGCTCGCGCGCACGAGAGGTTCTCCTTGTTTTTATACTACATTGCACACATACCGTAGGTAGTAATTTACAGACAAATTTAGTGAGATTACTTTGCACGAGTACATCAGAGGAGACATGGTCGTCGTTAAGCTATCTAGCTTGTCCGTCAGAAAAGCAGAGAGAAACAAGTACAGTAATACAGTATATAGTAGCTGTAAAACAACACCTCTAGCTTGTGGGGAGGATGCATCTCAATCTAAGAGCAGCTACAATGCCTACAACAGCACATACACCACTTAGAACTAGGAACTACAAATACATATAGGAGTAGCTAGTAGTGCACTCAGTTGATCAACAGAAGTATCATATACTCCTACTGTATATCAACCTCTACTAAGTGGAGTACCAGCCTTGTTGCAAATATGAAACATATACTGAAAGCCAATGCCCTTCTACTAAAGAGGGCCCCTGACTACCTCAGAAACAAACACACACAAACCAGGAGACGGGGATCCGGAAGGAAAAGAAACAAGAAGCGCTAAAAAATGCTATGCCTCTCTTATCATCTTCTCTTCGCTTTTTTTTGGAGGGATTGTCATCTTCTCTTCTCTTGTCTCCTCATCTCCATTACCAGTCGATGAATTGAAGCTAATATATATAGTTATGGTAGCTACTGGCAATGTAGGATATACGAAATCAGCTAGCGGAGGAGGCTCCGGATGATCTCGGCCTGGGGGCTGGCGTCGTCGAGCGTGGACATGAGCTCCGACAGCCGGTCGGAGAGGTCGTCCACCTCCTGGTGCAGGCTTTTGATGTAGCCGCACGTCTCCTTCAGCAGCTTCGACGCCGACGACTGCACGGCATATGCCATTCATTGTCAGGAATAATGGAAGAAGAAGAAACACTGTTCGTCAGACAGACTTCGCGGTACCGCCCTGACGAAATGTACAGTCACATAGCCTGCCTGCCAGTGACAAGGTACTGCACACAGATACATGGAAGCAACTAGAGGACTAATTGGGAAAGTGCGTACGTACCCGGCTCGCGGTCCGGCGGCGGGAGGACTCCGGGAGGAGCGCCTGCAGCTTGGAGATGAGCTCGTTGATCTCCTCGTCGGTGATCCTGCCACGGCGGCTCGACATCTCTCTCCGAGGCTGGGCTCTGGTTGGAGATAGCTAGATAGCACTTGCCTTCCTAGCTTGCTTTTGTATGTGTGAACCCTTAAACCTCTGCTGGTGAATCGCCGACGAAGCGTGGGCGTTTGTGACTGAGCTGCTCAGAGAAGAGAACAAAGCAGAGAGAACCAGGAGGTACCGCAATCGGGGTGGCTATTTGGAAGGAGAAAGGGGCTCAGATCGTATATTAATAGGGAGAGAGGTCCTCCTCGGATCCCCTACTCGTTGATGCACTGTATCTTGCTACGACCAGCTTCATATAGACGGTGTGCTTCCGGTTTGCGCGGCCGCTCTCAAGCCTAGGGTGGCTGTAGGAGTTGGGGTCGTGGCAGGGGGACACTGGTGGTTCTCATTAGCTGGTGGCTAGCCTGATGACAGTTGCAAAGACTTAGGCTTTCCTTGGGGTGGGTGTTGAAGCTCATGTGAAAGCATTGCACGGCTCCTCTGTGCCGACAGCGACGACGCTCGTGAGCGCCGTGTCCCTTCTTGGAGGCGCTGTTGTGAAGTTTTCCCCCCTTTGAACTCTGAAACTCGTCTGTTCACTTGCGCTGTTAGATAGCTCCCTCGGTGTTGGTGGTCCTCTGCCAGGCGGCCTAGTGTGCTACTTCAGTTTGGTGCAGCTCCACGGAGTGGCGGCTCGGTGCTCGAAGATTTCGGCTGAGTTGTCGGTGTTGAGCTGAGGCCTCGGGCTCCTTGATAGATGTTGCAGTTTGGGGCCTAGTTCCACGCTGCTTGGCCCCTTCTTGGTTTAGGCTTTAGCTTAGCACTTGTGCTTGTATCTATAGCTGGTAACCCCAGTTTTTGTTTTCTTTTTCCTGTTGTGGTTGTTCCCGTTGTACTCCTGGCCGGTTGATGGCTTTGTTAATTCAAAGTCGGGCTCGATGAGCCTTATGTTTAAAATATTAATAGGGAGAAGGCGGTGAAGGGCCCACCGTCCCTTCTGTTAAGCCCGGCCTCCATAACTAGCCCAGGTCTGGCCCATGGGCTGGACGTACAGCCACATGACTATCAACCTCCAGAGTTAGGTTCAGTTTTGCCACGGGCCCAGAGGCACCATTATTGTTTTTTCTTAAGTTATTGGTTTTATTGTTTTTGATGGAGACAAAAAATTAAGCAGAAGAGATTGTCCAGTTAACTAATGGAAATCAGGCAAAACCCCGTTACAACAACACAACAAGTGGACTAAACCGTATGCAACTCCCCGATCGCCAAGTTTATCGACATATTGCGAACCAGAGTCCCCAACACGTCAGACGCGTTGGTGAAAGTGTCGTTCAAAAAGAAAGAAGAGTGTATAGACCTACAAGGTCTACATCCTCGTGATGTTGATGGAAGAGTACCAGCATCCCGAGGCTCATCACCGAGCCATGCCTGCCATGAATTTCATCTTCAACGACAGTTTGAGAGAGCCCATCTCGGGAGCAGCTGCCCAGGGGCACACACCCAGCGGCACTGGCCACACCAAGCCCTGGCCATGACGATGATGCCTAGAGAGGTTTTGTCGGGGGAAGTCACGACTTCCACGCCCAGGGTGTTCCCGGGGCCCAGGAGCGCCCATGCCCGGGAGCGCATGTGCGGCATCTAGCGTCACTTCCTTGAGAAGGCCCGCAAACGCATTTACTGCCGGTCAGGAATAGTGCTTCCTGCCAATCTGCGCACAAGATCAGTGCGACAAGACATATCAAAGGGGTCGTGTGAAGGACGATGGTGCAGAGCGTGTACTCGGCAACGACTCGGCCTTCTTTCCACCCATCCCAATGGCTGCCACCTGTTAGACATGAAAGTTGTTCCATGGTATCCCCTTGTGATATAAAAGGAGGGGCTTAGCTGTGTAAAAAGAGAGGCGGGTGGTAGAAGGAGAAAACTTGTAAAGGAGAAGAAAGAAGGGGGAGTCTTAGCTCCCCGTGTACACCATTCATTTGCAAGATAATCAGACAAGCAGAATGCAGGGGTTCTCATTCCGCATCCCGAATCCAGGTAAAAAGAATGTGTTTTAGTTTCTATGTGATTCAGGTTCGCATCGCCTAGCGCTCACTGCTGAACAAAAAAGGGGGTAAAAACCTCCGGCATCTGCCTTCTCAAGGGAAACCCTAGATCCCTCGCGGGATCGGGCGTGGGTGACGCTTTTGCGTCGCTTTGCCTCTTGGGGCCACGCTTTGGATGTCCACCGGACAGAGGGTCTTGTGGAGTGTTTTGGTAGTTCGGTGGAGACGGGTTCGTCTTCGGCCAGGCGGGGCGCGGCCTTGGGGCCGGTGTGGTAGTTGGAGCGGTGGCTCCGGTCTTTCGCCTCCGCCTGTTGCGTTGAGGTGTGGTGTCGACCTGGCTGGTCGTCGACCCGTGTGAAGCGCAGCCTCGGGGCTGGCGTGTGGTGTCGCGTTGAGGTGTGGTGTCGACCTGGCTGGTCGTCGACCCGTGTGGAGCGCAGCCTCGGGGCTGGCGTGTGGTGTCGTGTTGTAACGGTTTTTCGGCCAGTTTTCCTCATAAACGGGCCAGCTCTTTTCTCCTATATCAATGAAAGGCAAAGCTTTTGCCTCGTTTCAAAAAAAAAAAAACACTCGACATAGCGATCATGACCTACAAAGGAAACCCCATAGGAACCACAAGAGCAAAGATCTCAAACACGACAACCCAAAAAGATGAGAATCCTTCATCAAGATGCATTTCTTGTGGCGCCACCCTTCATGCTTATGCTTGTGAGATTTTTCTCCACCTTCTTGATTTTGTCTGCCGTATCCTTCCCCGACAGGAGGCTGTACAACCTTTTTCCCAGATCTAAGGCTAGCCATCTCCAAACTGACAAGAAGGTCACAAAGATCGTTTGCAAAGAGGGCTCCAAAGATTTTGAGCAAACAATATGCGACAGTTTTGATCCTGCTACTATCTACAAACTGCACAACAACGAAAATCTAGTGTTTGCAACAAACGTTAGAATTTGAAAGCATATGGACAATGCGCGCACATGGCACCAAACCAGTACCATCTTGAGCAATATTCTGACTTCCGGTGCTCACATAGTACAGCGAAATTGATCGCAAGTTCTCAACACAGTACCGGTGCTAGAACTGTAATGCCTTTCTGGTACAAATCAGTGACCACTTAATGCTGACTTTGGGCGGCCATCAGGATACAAGGACCAAAAGGCTGGAGGTAGGAGTACTGCTGCTACTCAAAGGCAAGGAGCTATCTCATGGTCGATCCTTCAGCCTAGCTACCATGGTCTCTATTTTTTCAGAGAAAAGGAAGCACTTTTCGCCTTATGGGAGAAGGGACCAAGCCTCGTTGCCTCCTGCGTAGGGGGCGGTCGAACCTTTGATGCAGCGTACGTGATCTTTTCTAGCTTCTACACGATCTTTAGAACTTTTTTTCGATAAAGGGCGCTTTCATTACTTATAAAAAGTATTACACCCGGCCTCTGCATATCAAGATGCACACAGCCGCACACTCACGAAAAAAACAAAGAGGTATCCGCGCAAGGAAAACAAAAACCAGCACAAAAGTCTGCGACATGGAATGACAGCTACGACTCCTAGGACTCTATCCTTAGATTACGCCGCCATCCATGTTGGGAAAAAATATCCTTCGCCACATCCTCCAACCGTGTAGAAACCTCCATAAAGAGGTCTCGGCTCTCCGGCTTCTGAAGCAAGGACCACGAACGGAGCAAAGCGGTGGATCGGTAGATAACTCCGCAAACATGAAGAGTTAGTATCATGGAAAATCTTGTCATTTCTACATAGCCAAAGCGACCAAATAATGGCAATCGCTCCCACCCTAATAAAAGTTTTATACCTACGATCTACCCCATTGAGCCGAGTCACCAAAAAAATTAGCCACGCTGCGAGGGGATACAAGGTCGAACCTATTTGGGTTATTGACCATACGGATCTCGCGAATTGACAGTTGAAAAAAAGATGATCAATTGTCTCGTCGTGATGACAAAAGACACACTTTTTACTACCCTGCCAATTACGCTTTACAAGATTATCCTTAGTAAGAATTATCCCCCTACGAAGATACCACGCAAATATCTTTGTTTTTAGTGGTATCTTCATAGACCAGATTTTTTTATTGGTAAAAACTGGCGTGTCTGATTGGATTAGCGCTTTATACATTGAATCTACTGAGAATTTTCCACTCTCATTTAGATTCCATCTAACCACATCGGACCCCTGCGTCAACTGAACCCTTTCGAGTCGTTGCAGCAAAGAATTCCAGGATTCTAGCCTAGGGCCTAGAATATCCCTTCGAATGCCATATTACTCGGAGAATTATGCATCACCGTTGCAATGGTTTCAGATTTGTGGCGGACTATACTTGTATAAAGCAGGATACTGTTCCCGAAGGGTGGTATTTCCTAACCATTTATCCTCCCAAAACCGTATCTGAGATCCATCTCTGATCGAGAAAGATGTGTATGGGAAAAAGAATCTCTTTGTCGCCATAAGACCAGCCCAAAAGTGTGAGTCACCAGGTTTCCAAATCACTTGGGACAAAGCCTTTGACCCCATATACTTTCTCTTTAGAATCGTTTGCCATATACCTTCTTCTGAAAGAAGTTTAAATAACCATTTTCCAAGTAAGGCTCGGTTTTTGATCTCAAGATCATGGATACCGAGTCCCCCTGGTCTTTTGGTCGACAAAGTATATTCCATTTAGCCAGACGATATTTCTTCTTTTCACCATCTCCTTGCCAAAAGAATCTAGATCGAAAATAATCTAATCGATGCAAGACTCCTTTAGGCAATTGGAAGAAGGAAATCATATACAGTACCATATTGCTTAGCACTGAATTAATGAGAACCAACCTTCCACCAAGAGACGAGTAGCTTTCCTTTCCAACTCGTTAGACGTTTTTGAAGTCTTTCCTCAACTTGTTTCCACTCGGCTAAAGTGAGTCTCCGATAATGAATCGGAATACCCGGATAGCTAATTGGGAAGCTGGCCAATCCCACATCCGAAAAGTTCGGCATATGAGGAAGCCTCGTGTTGAGCATCACCGAAGCGAGAACAATTCACTTTTATGGAAATTTATTTTAAGCCCGGAAAGCTTTTCAAAAGCCGAAAGTATCAACTTAAGATTTGTCGCTTTCTCAAGGTCATGTTCCATAAATAAGATTGTGTCATCGGCATATTGAAGTATAGAGAGACCACCATCAACAAGATGTGGGACCACTCCTTCAATAAGACCGTCTGCTTTAGCGCGTTCAATAATAATGGCTAGCATATCCGCCACTATGTTAAACAACATAGGTGACAATGGATCGCCTTGCCTCAATCCCTTTTTTGTACGAAAGTACTTGCCCACATCATCATTGACTTTAATGGCAACACTTCCTCCAAAAATGAAATTGTGAATTAAAGAACGCCACTCTTGTGAAAAACCTTTCATCCGAAGAGTTTGTTGTAGAAAGGACCATTTTACTTTATCATATGCTTTCTCAAAATCAATTTTTAAAATAACACCGTTCAACTTTTTCCTATGAAGCTCGTGCACCGATTCATGCAAAGTGACCACCCCGTCTAGAATGTTCCTTCCTTGCATAAAGGCCGTCTGTGACGGGCGCACAACATGATCAGCTACCGAGTTAAGTCTTAAAGTTGCGGTTTTTGTGAATATCTTAAAGCTAACATTTAGGAGACAGATAGGTCTATATTGTTGGATCCTCTCTGCCTCCAAAACCTTAGGTAATAAGATAATCTCACCGAAATTTAGACGAAACAATTCTAGTTGATCTTCGTGCAATGCAGAAAATAGAGCTAAAAGATCAGTCTTAATGATTTCCCAGAAGTTTTGATAAAACTCTGCTGGAAAACCATCGGGACTCGGTGCTTTATTATGCTCCATTTGGAAAACCGCCTTCTTGACCTCCTCCTCGGAATAGGGGCCGTCAGAAAAGCATTTTCCTCTGGGGATACTTGGGGGATATCCTGGATCATGGATTCTTCCATAGTAAAAGTTCCTTCATCCGGATCCCCAAATAAGCCCTTATAATAATTAGTGATGTATGTTTTGAGTTGTTCCTGCCCCACAATCGTCCCTTCATCCTGAACCAAGGAATGAATAAGTTTCTTCCTATGTACGCCATTAGCAACGAGTGGAAGTATCTTGTATTCGAATCTCCTTCTAGGATAAATTGGACTTTAGATCGTTGATACCATTTAAGCTCCTCTTCCCTCAACATGGTAGCCATCTGCGCATTATATTGATTCTTAAGATCAATTTCTTGCGGTGACTGATAGCACGTGTCTCGGCAAGGGCTTCAAGTTCATCGATCAAGGAAGTAAGGCGAAGCTTCTCGGCTTTAAGAATACCTGCTACATGTCTTGCCCATCCCCTTAGGTGTTTCCGCATAGCGCGTAATTTATTATTCCACCTTTGGATAGGGCTAGAACCAGCAACAGGTCTCTCCCATACTCTCTTAACCATTTCCGGAAAGCCTTCACGTTGTAACCAGCCTAATTCAAACTTGAATTGGCGTTTACATTGTGATCTATGCTTGCCGGTTGTCAAAAGAATGGGAGCATGATCCGACAAACCTTCAATACGAGGGAGAGCCCGTACGGAGACCATAGGATATTTTGATTCCCAATTATGGTCCATAAGTACACGATCCAATTTCTCATATGTAGGTTCCGGCAGATTATTTGCCCAAGTGAAGCTGTCTCCCAACCATTTCAATCTCTTTCAAATCCAAACTGTCGATGACAGCATTGAATAAGAAAGGCCAATAGTTGTCGAAACGGCCCCTACTTTTCTCATGAGAAAACCTTAGCAAATTGAAATCACCCCCTATGATGATAGGATATGGGTTATCTTTTGCCAGATTAACCAATTCACGCGAGAAAAGCAGCCTTGTGCTCGACACGGGCAGCACCATACACGGTGACCGGGCTCCAAATGAAATTGTCAGACTTGTTTCGGATGTGGAGTTTAACATGGAAATCTCCTTCCGAACATGTCAACACTTCCATCGTGGAATTCCTAACACCAAGTAAAATGCCCCCAGAACGACCCCGAGGAGGCCGAGAAAACCAGGAAAAATCTACTCCGCCAGAGATGCGGTTTAGAAGGCTCCCAGAGAAATCTCGCTTCCCGGTCTCGGAAATACCCACAAAATCTAAACAATGTTACGTTATACAATCAGCGATATGTAAATGTTTAGCCAAGTCTTTGAGACCTCTCGCTATTCGAAAACATACCATTCATTGTGAAACCATTGTTGATTTTGTAGATTTAACCTTAGACGAAAATTTAGATTTTTTGAAGCGAGAATTAGCTTTGGATTTGCGAGCTGATGCTTTTAGATCATATACGGAACTTAGCATCAGTTCATCCAAATCTACTTCCGCTACCTCATCAACAAGATGGGAAAGAAGGCTGACCATCTATTGTGGCACTCAGCTCTTCATCATCTTGAATAGAGGGACCGGACTTAGCTGAGACTTTAGGATTGACTTTTAATCTGTCAAATTCCATATGTCTCAAAGCGTTTGCCGAAACAGAAATTGCATTGTTACTTGAACCCAAGCTAACCCCTACACTAGCAAGTTTAGATGAAATAACGATGATCCGAAAGAGGTAAAAAAGATTTGGATTTTGACTTCATACCAGCTATGTCCAAATTAATATTCGCCTTACGGCGCATCGCCTTTGTCAACGTATCTTCATCCGTCGCCTTCGACCCATCCGCCTCCATTGCGTGGCGAGAACTACGCCGCGGCGGAGGTGGCTGTTGTCGTGGAGGAGGGGCCACTGACTTTGGAGAAGAAGATGATGAAGGCGAAGCCGAAGAAGACAGAGCCGACTCCTCCGAAGCCACGGTTCCGCGTGGTGACAAGCACGTCAAGGACGTGTCCACCACGGGGTCCGAAGCGTCAAGCGCCCCAACTCCATAGCTCGAGCCGTAGGAGGGTGGTGCCGCGGTAGAACCCTCCCACTCGGATGCTCGATGAAGAGACGACGAAGATATGCTACCGCCCCGGGGGGACAGGGTCGGAGAAGACGCCCCCGAGGCAGCAGCAGCCGGGCGCCCGCCCGCGTCCATCGCCGGCGCGCCAACTCCGTCCCTGGTCGTGGTGCCACCCACACCGGGCTGCGCGTCCGCGTCAATGGGGGTCAGCGGAGCCGCTGCGACTCCCGCACCCCACCACCATGACTCGGGCTGTAGGAGGGCGGTGCCGCGGTAGAACCCTCCCCACGAGCTGCTCGATGAAGAGGCGACGAAGAGACGCCGCCGCCTCGGGGGACAGAGGCGGCGACCCCCTCAAAGCAGCGAGCAACCGGACGCCCACCCGCGTCCAAAGCTGGCGAGCCGACGCTGCCTCTGGCCATAGTGCCTCCCGCACCAGGCTGCACGTCCGCGCCATTGGAAGTCAGCGGAGCCGCTGCGACTCCCTGCACGTCCAAACGCGGGGTCTCCGGGCTTCCGCGACCTCCAAGCACATCCTCGAGCGTGGGCGACGAGGTATCATCGCCGCGTGGCGACGTAGGCAAGGAAAACCCAGAGGTAGCGACCCCCTGCACAACCGACGAAGAACAAAAGGTAGGCGATGCCGAGAGTCCGCGGGAGGTAGCGACGAAGACGTAACAGGTAAAACGATGCCTTGAGCTATTAGTCCAGGGGATCTCTGCCTCACCATCTCCACTATCTCCTTAGCTCTCGGTGTTTTCGGAAAAGGATTAAAAGGAGTGACCGCGAACACGGGAGCCGAACACAAAGAATTCTGCACTATAGCCCCATTGGAACCTCCTGTAGTCTGAGCTGAATCAACATCCATGTTCAACGACGGGAGTCTGCTATCGGTTTAGGATCTGCACTCCCCTCTTGGTCATTGTCCTTACCCGCATCGGCATCATCCGGATCATTACCTTTGCGCCTCCAAAAGAAAGGAACAAAATCATCTTCGGGGACAAAGTCCTCGAGTCGTCGACGGAAGAGGAAATCATACCCTCTCAATTTCAACACAACTGTCACCCCAATGTACAACTGACCATTCACATCGGCCCTTTTTTCAAGCACCTTAGGATCTAACATGGCCACCAAAAGACGTACCACTCCCCGCCTCCGCAAGGTAACGAGATCGACGTCCAGAGTAGTGCCAATGAGAGACCCCACTGCCCAAAGACCATGAAAATGTCTCACAGAATACGGAACTCCTTCAACCGTAACCCAAACAGGGGTAAGCTCAAACTTATGTGGAATCTCCTGAATCTTCCAAGAACTAATGGTAAGATGAGAATCCGTGGACTGCACCTTCATTTGAAACCCATCAACTCTCTCCAGATCTTCAGCCGAGGGAAAACCAATAAGATACGCATCGCTCCCGTGAGCCAGGGCTTCCCATTTCCAATGGGGAGCTGGACAAATGCGAGCCATTTGCTTCTCAATGACAGCTGCTGCAACCATGGGACCCTCTAACTTGACGAGCGCAGTAGGTGAACAAACGAGGTGCTAGGTGAGGCTTGTAAACAGAATCCGGTAACTCCAGAAAAAGAGACTCCTCAAAACCTTGCGCCGCGACCACTGCCGAAGGCTTAGGCAGACGAAGAGTGGGACACCTATTAGTCGGGTGTGCCGCATTATCGCACACAAGACAATAGTGCAACACTTTACAATCCTTCGTAGCATGGGTATCCACGGCACATTTCCGAGCACTTGCCCGGCTTCTTAACCTTGGTCGGAGCCGGGGAAGCGCTCGCGCCATCTCCGCTGATTGCATGGGCGTCGAGACCACCCCGTCTCCCAAGAACGGCTGCACGGAGAACCGGCTGCTGCTCGCTGAAGTCTCTGGAGCGAACACGAGCTGCGGCGGAATCAACAAACGGCATAGAAGAATTTGGCGGAGGAGCCGCGGGAGGAACCACGGCCACTGCCTTTTTCTTCTTACGCTTATTCTTGGAGACGACCGCCGCTTCCCCTGCTTGCGGTTGCTGATGTTGTTGCAATTGCGGGTAACTTGGAATCTGATATTGACCAAACGGCGGCACAAAACTCTGCTTGTTGCTGCTCGCGGAAAATGCTGAAAGGGCAGTGCTGTCGCTGCGGCGAGAAAAAGGCCGGAGGACCCGGCTGCCTAGAAGGAGGTTGCGAGGCTGAAAACCTTGACTCCCACCACCTTGGAAGATCGGAGCACCGGGCGCATAGGAGGCACCCAACGCGGGATTCACCGGCGGAAGACCTTGTGGTGGCACCGGCCAAGCTTCGCCGAGGAGGAGGCGGGCCCGACGCGGCTGGGTCGGACGGAGCGGCGGCGCCGCCGGGCGAGGCCGAGGAGCCGCCGGTCGAGGTTGCACCCCTGCCGGCCTCGGTTGCGGGCGGAGTTCCCTCCCGTCGGAGGGCGAGGTTGAGGAGCTGCCGGGCGGGTGCGCGTCCCTGCCGGTCGCGGTTGCGGAGCGGCGATCCCTCCCGACGGAGGGCGAGGTGGGGGCCCGGACATGGGCACCGGCGGCGACGAGAGGAGCACCGAAACGTAGGAGCGTGGATCGCAGGAGGGAGACGACGTGACGAAACTTGAGGACGGCGAAGACGGCTGTCGATGGAGGCGAGACGATGGCGGGCGACCGGGGTGAGTCCGATCGAAGCCCTCCCGAGAAGGGTTTGCATGCGATCGAAGCCCCTAATCCGGCGGCCCGGATGTTCCCATCCCCACGGACTGCCGCCTGCATGCACGTGGGCCCGGGCGCGTGATCCAAGGGAGTTTGAATCTCCGTGGATCCCGCCTCGGAAACGGAAGTCGCCTTCCCCGGCGTCGTCGACGAAGGCCGCACTTGGAGCGACGGGGAGGAAATCTCCCGGAACCGGCGGTGGCGTGATCCGCCGCTTGGGCAAAGGGCCTCTCCACTTCCCAACCCGCGGCGGCCCGGAGAGACGAAGGCCAACGGGCGACGAGGAGAAGGCGCGTCTCTCCGTCGCACCACTTTCCCCCGGCGTCGACGATGTAGACGCCCTCGCCATGACACCCGACCTTGGCTCCTCCCCATCGAGATCCCCCGGCGAGCTCCTGCAACGAAAAACAACCGAATCATGCATACCTTTGTCCGGGAAACGCCAGTCGGACGGCGTCTTCTCCCAGAAGCGGGACGCCGGCTTGGGGATGCCGATCTCTTCCCAGAAGGTGTCAGCGATCTCCTCCGCAGCACCCTCCTCATCCAGCACCTGCAGAGCCGCCTCAAACGGGATCTCCGAGGAGCACGACTCGGAGTCTGACTCCTCCTCACCCAGGGGCGAGAATCTTGATCCCACCGGCGATTGAGAGCCACACGCTCGCCTGCCCAGATCGTCGGCAACGGACGCCGGCGAGGCTCCCCTCATGGAGAATCTAGCAGGTGCTGCAACCATGGAGAATCAGGGGCGGGCGTGCAACCATGGAGAATCAGGGGCGGGCGCTCTTCGATCTTTAGAACTGTAGCTATGAGATAGTGACACTCAAGGACCCACGCAAACTGTTCTGAAAAATTCTGGTTGCAGTGCTTCACACTTGACAGTTAGTCGTCATCTCCGTCTTCGTAGCTGAAAAAACCACTGGGCACTGGCCGCAGCCGCAGGGCACGAGGATGCAGTACAGATAACGAAGAGCGTACATACTGCACCGACTACCCGCTAGCTAGCTCCATATGGCTAAACCTGGCTGGTCTAATCTCTGTGCCACGGTGCCCACATGTGTGAAGGGAGGTCTGGAAGGGTCCGGGTTTCAGACTCAGGATGCAGGCCCTCTTCGTCAGAAACGATCCTTTGCAAATCGGTATGGGCATTACCAACATCCGTCACTTCGCAGGTTTCTCTGTCTCAGCTCTTGCTGAATCTGCTCCCCCCTATGGGAACTAGCTTCCGACACGATCCGTGTAGCAAACAAGGGAGTGTCTAGACTAGAGTGAAAGCGACCGAAAATTTAGGAAGTTTCGGTCATGTTTTTGCTCACGGGTAAAGTGCGACTATACAGTAAAAGTGTCATTGCACAAACAAATGTACAGTCACAAAAAAAATAAAGTGCAAGTAAAAGAACAAATAACAAACAAGTAAAAGAGCAATTGAACCAAAAAAAAGTGCATCAGCGACAAATATAAAACTAGCAAAAAAATGAGACAACATAAACAAGGGGTAAAAATTAAGAAAAGGGACACAAAAGCTCATACAAGTGATCAGAATTTCAGGAAAGTGACAGAACTTAACACGAAGCGACTAAAACACCACTAAACAAGAAAGTAACTGAAACTTTAACAAAATTCAGTTGGGGATGTTCAAAGAATTTCAACAAACAAGACCTTTGATTGCTCTATCACTGAGTGCAATTTTAAGCTAGTAAACATGATGAAGTAGTGGTTCATTGACCAGTAGGAGGCCAGGGGACCCCGGGCCTTTACATGACATGTAGTTTTGGATATTTTCTGGTTGTTATTTTGTGCTCTTGTCGAAGCCATGCATCTCGCTGGTGGAGGCTGCATCGTGTGCCGTCTCGATGGTGGAGGCACGGTCGTGTGGGAAAATCGCCTACAAACTACATCATGTCTGGGTATGGCCTTCAAGGCTGATGTAGAGGAGCCACTGTTGTTTTGATTTTCTCACTCATCATATTTTCATCACGGCCTTCTTATGAATTCGGCAGTCCGATGATGAAGCAGTGGTTTAACAACAGTCTTGTTTGCCGGTCACGGTGTGCTACTGATCTTAGATTATCACCCTTTTGACAGTGGCTAATGTGGGTACTCAAAGCCTTGAGGTTAATCAAACTTTTGATTACATTGGTTTCTCGAAATTATTTAGTCGGTGCATGAATGAATATAGAGATGTCAATTGACGAAGCTACACATATGATGATTTAGAATGCTTTATTTAACTTAAGTGTTCGTCCATGTTAAGTGTTGGCTATTTCCAGTTTGATTTCTTCGATGTGCTGTATATATCCTCTGTGTATTAATAAAGTCAAATGGTTGAATTGAAAATAATTATGTGCGTGTCAAGTTACAAAGATACGAGCGACAAAAAAATGAGCTGCGCTATTGGAAATATGACCAATTTTCCACATCATTTAATCATAGATTAGTAGATAAAACATGACCAGAACGATACAAAGTAAACTTGTCGTGCAATGTAGTTCGGAGTATGTAAATGAAAGTTTATAAAGATTGCTAGTAGTAGAGATTGAAAAATGATCTCTCATAGATGACAAAATACACATATGTTGTGTCGAAAGTCGTCGGCGTCTGTATTCATGAAGAAGTGAGTAGTGGGAAAATGGAATTGCTTCACGTACGACAAGGCAAGTCCGATTTTCTTACGACAAGGAATCCAACAGGGTGAGACCGCTCAGCCTGAGGCGTGAACGGCCGCGCGGCCGCGTCGTACGTGAATCCTACGAAAAAAGTCGTATGTATAGCACAACTCGAAGGGAAAATAGCGCACTTCCAAAAATTTAACGTCCCTATCCCATACTGGCAGGCACATAGGGGAGTTGAGTAGTTTGTCCAGGAGACAAAAGGAAATGCTCGTAGGTGAACCTAGCATTCAAAGATCGAAACCAAGTACTCCCTTCGTCCCGGTTCACAGGGCATAATCTGAAAAAACATGCCCCCCCCCCCCCAACGAATTTGCAAAAAACCTACTACTACCCATATAGCCCATTAGTCTGTAGAGCCCATTAGCTATTTAGGCCTGTTTTGGAAGGAGACTGAAATCACGTAGCTTCTTAACTCGTTCCTCTTCTCGACTCGTTCTGTTCTATCTCCAGTCTCGTTTCCCTGGGGCTACTTCGACGGCGCGGCGGCACGGAAGGGTGGCCGGCGGGAGGCAGAGGTTGGCCGGCGGGAGGCCGGCAAAAGACTTAGGTTGGTCGCCAGCGCCGTTCGCGGTGTGCCGCACTCCTGCAGCCAGCAGCAGTGGCTCGGTCCGGCCCCTATTTGCTCCGGCAACGTAATTTAGTGCTCAGATTTTTCTTCTTTCCCTCTCCCTTGGGTGATTTTGTGATCCTATTTACTTTACTTACCTGATTGCACAATTATCTGTTGGGAATTTTGCATTAAAATTTGGATAGATAAAATTAGGTCATGAGATTCCTCTTCTGCTTGCAGGTTGTTTTCTAAAACTGCAACGAGGAGGAGATGGTTAAAGACAAAAAGATTGATACATTTTTCAAAAGGAAGAGAGTTGGCTGTGAAGCTCAAGAAATAGAAGAAGTACCTGAACCAGAGAATCAGAAGAAACGCAATTTCAAGAAACACATGTTCAGCCACCTCTTTTGTTGCTCGAATTTGGACAGCGGAGTCATGAAGAACAAGGGCAGAAATCTCACACAAATGAAGCAGTATTTCGTGGTACAGAATTCTTGGAGCGGGATCCGGCACTACGTCCACAGATTTGGCAATATCCACATGATCAAAGATATGAAGTGCGGCGAGCGTATCTAAAGCTAGGCCCTATGCAGCCCTGTTTGCAGAATTACAAAGCTTCTGGAACACAAGGCCATCAATGTCGCTTTCAGTACAATTGGTTCGGTATGTTTCCCTCATGGTTGGAGTACTCGGAGAGCCACCATCAAGCATATTGCTTATTTTGCTTTTTGTTTAGCAAAAATAAGAACAAGAGAGGTGGTTCAGATGTATTCACAGTTCATGGATTTTCCAATTGGAAGAAGGTTAATGATGGAAGGAAGTGCGCATTCTTAAGCCACTTAGGTTCTGAACCTTGCTATGAGCACAACAATGCTACCAAAGCATGCCGAGATTTGTTGAATCGGCAAGCACATATACAACATATTGCAGCAGTAGGCAACCAGTGGGATATAAAAAGGAACCAGTTAAGGGTGAAAATCTCTATTGCAAGCGTTAAGTGGCTCACCTCACGATCATGTGCTTTTAGAGGCCATGATGAGACAGTACGAGTCGAAGAACCAAGGGAACTTTCTTGAGTTAAGAAAGCTTCTTGCGAAATTCAACCCGAGAGATCGCGAAGTTATTAGAGATGCAAAATACAATGAACAATACATTGCGCCGATGATTCAACAAGAGATTTTGGGAATTTATGCATTTAAAGTTAGGAACCATATTCGTGAAGAGATTGGGGATTCCAAGTTTGCTATTCTGGTGGATGAGAGTTGTGATGTAGTAAAAAGGGAGCAGATGGCATTGGTTCTCAGATTTGTGGATAAAGATGGCATATTGCAAGAGCGGTTCTTTGACTTGATACATGTGACAAGCACCAAAGCGGCGACACTTAAAGAGGTATTGAGCTCCGTGTTATCCAAAAATGCTTTTGATGTTCAAAACCTTCGTGGACAGGGGTATGATGGGGCTAGTAATATGAGGGGAGAGTTCAATGGACTGCAAGCTCTTTTTCTTCGCAAATGCCCATATGCATATTATGTCTATTGCTATGCTCATCGTTTGCAACTTGCGCTAGTGGCTGCATCCAAGGAAGTGGTTCATGTGGCTCAATTTTTTCAGAAACTTCTGTTCATTGTTAACACCGTTGACTCCTCCGCGAAGCGCCATGACGAGCTTCATGATGCTCAGTTGGATGAACTAGCTCGGTTACTAGCTATTGATGACATTGAAACCGGTCAAGGTGCAAACCAAATACGTGCACTCAAACGACCCAACGATACAAGATGGGGTTCACACTTGGGTTCGATATCTAGCCTAAAAGCCATGTTTAATGTAGTAAGTTCAGTGCTTCAGAAAATAGCTTCGGATGGATCAGCTGGATCAATTCGTGCAGATGGAGATACCGCTTTCATCTACTTGTCCTCTTTTGAGTTCATACTTCTCTTATGTTTGATGCAAGAAATATTGGAGATTACCGAAGATCTTGGCCAAGCTTTGCAAAAGAAATCACAAGATATAGTAAATGCCATGCGTCTAGTGTTCTCAACAAAGGTCCGCCTTAATGAGATGAGATCAGATGATGGTTGGGAAGCCTTCTTTTTTCGAGTTGTTGAGTTTTGTGCAAACCATTCCATTGATATTCCAGATTTGGAGGAAACTCACATTCTACGTGGTGGTCGTGCTCGCCGCCAACCAGATTGTTTTACGAAGGAGCATTATTTTCAAGTGGAGGTATTTCGTGCAACACTTGATACTCAACTTCATGAACTAGAATTCCGGTTCAATGAGAAGGTAATGGATCTTCTGTCCACTAGTGCTACTTTGATCCCTGCAAACAAGTTTAGATCTTTCAAGGCTGATGACATTTGCGAGATTGTGAAGAAATATTATCCAGCTGATTTCAATCAACAAGAAATTTATGGTCTAGAGCAGCAACTCAAACATTTTATTGTGGATGCTTCCAATGATAATGAGATGAAAAAAGTGTCAACATTGACAAAGCTTTGTCGCTGCCTTGTTGAAAGTGGGTGAAGTTCTATCTACAACCTAATTGATAGGTTGCTCCGATTGGTTGTGACTCTGCCAGTTTCTACGGCAAGCGCTGAACGCGCATTTTCAACTTTGAAGATCATCAAGACAAGGTTGCGTAACAAAATGGAGGATGAGTTTGTTGCCAACAGTTTGCTAGTAAACATAGAAGGGAAAATTGCAGAGAAGTACATCTATGATGATATTCTCTTGCATTTCACGGGTGCAAAGAGAAGAAGATCTGATCTGGAGTGAAAATCCTTGGTTAGTTAGTATATAGTTCATTCTGTTTTAGTTCTTTTGGAGTAGCTTATGCATATATTGACATCGGAAATATATTTTGTAGACAATATCAATTTAAATATAGAAGTTTCTGAACATGCTACAAATTCTAGCTTGTCATTGCCACTTGATTTTGTCTTTCAAAATTAAATTTCATGTCATGTTATAGCTTCGCCCCCCAGCGTTTTTTTGCAAGGTCCGCCACTGCCCATAATACATTCATACTAAGGTCTGCATGCATTTAATTACAAGTAGTAACCCCCTCTAATTACTCTTCACCGTTCTATTTCTCCTTTCTTTTAGCTTGCTGAAGCAACCTAGTGCATGCGGGTGGGGTGGAAAACCAAAGCGAGAAATGACCTACGCATGCCCGTCTAGCTCGTGTGAGGATGCATTAGCATGAGTCTGTTAGCATTTCTATATTAAATAGGGAGTACATCTGGTTGGAGAGAGGCAAACGCTGGGGAGAGTTTTAGCATCCAATCAAATACGGCCTTGGTCGCATTGCAAAATTAAGTGAGCCCAATGAACCGGGACGGAGGAAGTACCCTGCCGTGTGTATCGATCTTCCACCCACGCCGAAAAACATTCTAGCAAATAGATCGCTTAAATTTTAGCACTCGATGCCGGTGTGAGCATCATGGTGAGGTGGGTGGCGGCGGACGAGGAGTGCGCAGTGTATGTGTATTGTCATCTCATAGAAGTCTTTTAAAAGGCTGCCTTATATTGTCATCTCATAAAAGTTTTTTAAAAGGCTGCCATAAAAGTCTTTTAAAACTCTGCAGAAAAATGAAGACCGAGCTATATGTAGTTTTTTTTATTTTAGAACATTCAAGAATTATATTTTAAAATTTCAAAGAAATCTGTAAAAAAATAATTGTAAAGATAGCCAATGATCTCTCGTACAAACGTGTAAAATCTCAACAGGAACTACTTTACATTCTAGGCTATACAGAACAAATGTCAAAATCTAACAAACTATATAGCGTTGAAATATGTGCTACGAAGTACAAAATTTATCATATTTTATCATTTTGCTGTAGCCTAGAACACAAAATGGCTCGCATTGAGATTTTGAATGTATATAGTACACATCATTGGCTACGGCAAGAATTTTGTTTCAGATTTTTTTAAATCTCTAAAGTACGAATTATGAGTGTTTGAAGATTCGTTTCGAGTTTCCGGGTCTAACACACTCTAAACTAGTAGCAGTTCCTCATGCATGAATGGGTCACATGGGCCTTCCATATTTATTCCAAAGACTACTGAATTAAACACAAGCGGGCTAGCCCAAACAAATAACAGTAACTCTAACAGCCACAAGAGTACGATCGGCCCATGATATGGGTAAACAAACTGATGAATAAACCTTGCGCCAGGAATTCATGTATGTGTCTACGACCTAAACGCTCTGGCGATTAGGGTTTAGGGCGACTTTGGCGGCGATCATCGTCGACGAAGGAAATCTGCCCCGGTTGATCCCTGCTGCTGCGTCTTCTCCTGTTCGGGCTGACCCAGGGGCTGTCTAGCACAGCTGCCCGGCCTTGGCGGTGAGTAACCTGAGCAGATCGGATCGGATCGGTTGGGCGGACACGGCGATGGAGGCGGAAGGATCGAAGAGGGAGAGTGTCTTTGAGGTGGATGAGTTGCTGAAGAACTTAAGCTGAGCGAGGCGGAGCGAGAAGGGGTGTTCTTGGCAAGGGCGGAGCGTGAGAATCTGCCGGAGGTGAAGTGGATGGCGGTAGGGCGCCTTCTGACGGTTAGAGGCTTCAGCGAGCAATCGTTGGAGAAGACGCTGAGGGCGGCATGGAATCCTGCAAGGGAAATAACGTTCAGATCGATTGAGAAGAATCTATTCCAGGTGCAAGCACATTGCCTGGGAGATTGGAATCGCATTATGGAGGATGGTCCGTGGCTCTTTCGGGAGTGCGCGTTCATGGTTGAGAAATTCGATGGGGCAACTCCTGTACCATCTGTGTTGCCAAACGGGGTCCGGGCTTGGATCCGGATTCATCGCATCCCACCGCCGTATCGCACGGAGGCTATTTTGAAGCAGTTGGCGGCTAGGGTGGGTGAAGTTGATCGGGTGGAGACGAAGGTGGTGTCCTTCGGCAATGGTGATTTTCACAGAGCGCGCGTCAAGTTGACTGCGGATAAACCTCTGCCGCGGGTGGTTACGTTTACACCGGAGGGTTGCGACAGCATGATGTTTGTGGTGAAGTATGAGAAGCTACCCAGGTTTTGCAATTTCTGTGGCAAGATGGGTCATGAACACCTGGAGTGCGGAACCGGGGAGTATGCGGAGGATGATCTGCAGTTTGGGAACTGGATGCTCGCGTCGGAAGTGTCGTGGCACCCGAGCACACCGAGGGTTCGCCGGGGGTTTGCGCCTTCTGGAGACGGAGCGAGAGGCGGACGAGGTGGTACGGGGGAGCGTGGTGGCAGGTTCTCTGGGAGAGGAGGAGCCAGGGGCCTCCCTTCGGCGAGGGGTGGACGTGATGGGGGTGTTTGGGTGGAGAAGACGAACTTGGAAAAGGTGCCGCCACGGAAACGGAATTCAGGAGAAGCTGGCCTGGACATTGTTAAGGGGAATGAGCTTGATGAATCAGCCACGAGTCCGATTAAGCCGCTGTTGGAGGGGGCTGAGAAGAATACAGACATGTCAGGTGCCCAGAGGCAATTGCACATGGATGACACTGATCTGGCTTTGGTGGCTATCCCTCCGCCACCGCCTCAGTATGTACCACCAAAGGATAAGAAGAGGCAGAAGAAGGACAAGGAGGGTGCGGAGAAGACCAAGATTGATGCTGGTAATAAGGCGGGCTCCCACGAGGAGCGCCGCCAGCAGCAATGAGTTGCTTTATCTGGAACTGTCGCGGACTTGGCGAGGCTGCGACAGTTAAAGAGCTTCGCGACTTCGCGAGGAGTTTCGCCCCCTCGATCTTGTGCGTGATAGAAACTCAAGTGCATAAGTCGAGGGTTGAAGGATTACGGCATACATTAGGTTATGATCACTCTTTTGCTGTAAGCAGCTCTGGCCGTAGTGGAGGGCTAGGGATTTTCTGGAACAATGGAATAAAAATTGAGATTTTACCGTATTCGCAATATCATATTGACACTGTTGTTACAGAGGCTATCGGGTCTTCGTGGAGACTAACTTGTGTATACGGGGAAGCACAGACAAGAGAAAGATATAAGACTTGGGATATGTTGAAGTTCATCAAGTCGGCTTCAGATTTACCCTGGGTTTGCTTAGGGGATTTTAATGAAGTTTTACATCGATCGGAACATGTAGGTGTGCAAGAAAGGAGTCACGCTCAGATGGCAGGGTTCCGAGAGATGGTGGATGTATGCGGCCTCAGAGATCTTGGATTTGAGGGCCGGAGTTGGACCTTCGAGAAGAAAGTAGCTGGGGGCACCTTCTGTCGAGTGCGCCTCGATAGGGCGCTAGCTACACAGGAGTGGTGTGACCGTTTTGCGGGAGCTTTTGTCCGGAACCTGTCGGCGGCATCATCAGATCACGGACCGATCTTACTCAGTTGGCGTTACGTGGAGAATCGTCGGAGGAAGCCTTTGGGCTTTAAATACGAACTGATGTGGGAGGAACACAAGGAATTCTCGCCGATGGTCTCTGATGCATGGAGGGCAGCCGGCGAGGCAAGGGACTTGCAATCCCTGCAGGGCAAACTCGCATCATTTGCGGGTGACCTCAAGAATTGGGGGAAGACCACATTTGGGAATGTGAGACTTGAGTTGGGAAAGCTCAAGGATGAGCTCGAGAGGTTGCAATCAGTACCCGGCAGACAAGGGCCAACACATGCTGAAATCAAAGTTACGGATCGTCTTGTGGAATTGAATCATAGGGAGGAAGTTATGTGGCAGCAACGATCAAGGGTATAGTGGCTAGCTGCGGGAGACAAAAATACTCGTTTCTTCCATTTGAGAGCGAGCCAGAGAAGAAAGAAGAACCGCATTACAAAGCTAACGACGCCCAGCGGTCAGGTGACAAGTGACGAAGTGGAGATGAAGAATATGACCACGGCTTTTTACAAAATCTGTACACTTCGGAGGAAACGTTAGGCATGGAGGGGGTACTTGATACAGTGCCTACCAAGGTTACACCAAGGATGAATGACTCACTGTTGGCTCCGTTCTCGGAGAGCGAAGTGAAGGAAGCGCTGTTTCAGATGTTTCCTACTAAGGCGCCGGGGCCAGATGGCTTCCCTGCTCATTTCTTCCAGCGGTACTGGGAGTTATGTGGCGCGGAGGTGACTACAGTGGTGATGAGGGTGCTGAAAGGAGAGGATGATCCGGCGAGTAATTAATAAGACTTTGGTAGTGCCGATACCAAAGGTGGCGAGCCGGAAGAGTTAGGCCGGTTCCGACCTATAAGCTTGTGCAATGTTATTTATAAGATAGCGTCGAAGGTGGCAGCAAATAGGCCGAAGGTGATTTTACCGAGAGATCATCTCGGAGGAGCGATCCGCTTTTGTACCTGGCAGACTAATTACGGACAACATCATCACAGCATATGAATGTTTACATTTCATGAAGAAGAAGCGAGCCAAGGGGCTTCGATGCTGTGCCTTGAAGTTGGATATGAAGAAAGCCTATGACCGGGTAGAGTGGAGCTATTTACGGGCCATCATGCTTAAGCTGGGGTTTCATAGGCTTTGGGTGGAGATGATCATGCGTTTGGTTACCTCTGTATCCTTCTCAGTACTGTTTAATGGAGAAGCTACAGAGAGTTTTACCCCTTCTAGGGGGATTCGGCAGGGAGATCCAATCTCCCCCTATCTTTTTCTGTTGGCAGCAGAGGGCCTTTCGTGCCTCTTAAAATCAAGAAGTGAGTCATCGATCTTAAGTGGAATTAAAGTGGCCGCATCCGCCCGGTGGTAGGACACTTACTCTTCGCCGATGACAGCTGCTGTTCTTCAGAGCTGATAGGGAAAACGCGGAGGCGATTAAGGAGGTGTTGGAGATTTACTGTCGGGCTTCAGGCCAACAGGTGAATATGGATAAATCGTCCATTCATTTTTCCAAGGGCTGTAGTCAGACTATCAGAGATGAGATCATGGATTTGTTGGATGTTCACAACGAAGCTTTGAGTGCGAAATATTAAGGGATGCCTACAGATGTGGGTGCCTCAACTAATGGTGCCTTTAAATATTTAAAGGACCGAGTTTGGAAGAAAATCCAGGGCTGGTTGGAGATGTTACTATCCTCCGGAGGGAAGGAGGTTCTGATAAAATCAGTAGTCCGAGGCGCTAACAACATACTCGTATGTCCTGCTTCAGGCTACCAAGGGGTTTATGCGAGCATATCAATGGGTTGATTCGGAACTTCGGTGGGGTAGCAAAGAAGGCAAGAGGAAGACCTGTTGGGTGGCATGGGAAGCTATGACCAAACCAAAAGGGCTTGGAGGACTTGGGTTTCGAGATATCGAGCTGTTTAATTTGGCTCTTCTCGCAAGGCAAGCATGGCGAGTCCTGCAGGATCCTCAGAGTTTAAGTGCTAGGATCATAAAGGCAGTCTACTTTCCATCCTGTGATCTTCTGGAGGCGGAAGTTGGATCGTCGCCGTCTCGGGTATGGAGAGCAATCAGAGAAGGGAAGGAAATTCTCAAGCAAGGTCTGATCCGCCGTATTGGCAATGGAGTGAGTACTAACATTTGGAACACGAACTGGCTGCCACGCGATTGCATGCTGACGCCGGTTTGTTGTCCACTTGCGGAGCCGCCCCAAATGGTGAGTGAGCTGGTTGATGATCACACAAGGACGTGGAATACTGATAGAGTTCAGGAAGCGTTTGTACCTATGGACGCCAAATTAGTGCCAAATATACCACTTCCGACGCGCCAACAAGATGACTGGTGGGCGTGGCATTATGAGAAGCGGGGAGTTTTCACGGTGCGATCAGCGTATAGGATGCTGGTAGATGCGAAGGAAAGGAGGACTGCATGGTTGGAAGAAAATGCAGGCAAATCCGATACTAAGGGGGAGGAGAAGGACCTGGACATCGCTGTGGAACGTCGAGTCCCCTCAAAACTACGAGTTTTCCTTTGGAGACTTGCTAAACGAGACTCTCCCTCGATGGATCTTCTCCATCACGGACATATGGCGCCTAGCGACTCATGCGAGCTGTGTGGTGCACAAGATTCATGGCGGCATGCTCTTCTTGAGTGTAATATGTCGAGAAGTGTTTGGGCCTTGCTACCAGATGTTATGGTAGAGGTGGTGGTCAACATTCAGGAGCCTGATGCTCGAGGATGGTTGGCGGCGGCAATTGAGGCGTTATCGCATGAAGAGTTTACTCTTACGGCGGTGAGCTTATGGGCGATCTGGTATGCGAGGAGGAAGGCGGTGTATGAGGAGGTGTATCAAAGCCCCTGTCCACTTTGAGTTTCATCAATCGCTTCTGTGCGGACCTGGAGGTACAGAGGGGGTGAACGAGCCGGCGAGGGGGCACGGCCGGCGGCGCCGAGGTGGTTTCCTCCACCACCGGGTGTCACAAAGATAAACGTCGATGCGGCTTTGTCAAAGAACGGCAAGCGGGCATCTCTAGCGGCCATAGCGAGGAACGAGGCGGGAGCGTTTACGGGAGCCTCGACAGTGGTGATGGTAGGTGTGGACGATCCGAGAGATTTTGGAGGCGATGGCGTGCGAGAGAAGGCATGGCTTTGGGCTGCGGACCTATATTTGCGTCGAGTCAAGCTAGCGAGTGACTCGTGCCAATGTGGTCAAGAGTATCAACAACAATGATGTTCTCATAGCATACGGCCGGGTGGTGAAGGAGATCGGGACAACCGGGGTGGAGTTCGAGCTTTTTGATTTTGTTCATGAAGGTCGGAGATCCAATGGAGATGCACATGATCTAGCTAGAGGCTCCTTGTATTCTGGCGAGGGGCGGCATGTTTGGCTTAATGACCCACCCGCAGGAGTTTGTAATAACATTTTGATTGAATAAAGCTATAAGGGGTGGTGTGCTCAAAAAAAAAAAAACCTTGCGGCAGGAATTCAAACTTGACATTGCGTGGACGTGAACCGAAAATGTACTATCAGTACGTGGTGATGATTTCAACGGTGAGCAGGGTGGTGCAGCTCGGCCTCTTTAACGTTAACGGAGGGTACTGGCAACCTTTACAACGCTGGCAGTACTTGGCCTGACATTGCCACATGCACCGTGAGCGGCAGCAAGTGCCTGCCGAAAGACGACGGACGGGACAGGCAGTACGATTCAGTGATACGGCCGCCCGGGTGGCCGGAGACCGAGCTCGTCAGCAGTGGCATCCATCAATGATAGCGCCATGATGACCCGCTGATTGTGCAGCGGATTCCGCGCCGGCCGGCCGTGGATACTACCAGCGGATACGGCGAGGCGAATCTCCGAGGTCACTCACGTCAAGACAAAGTGGCGAGAAGGCTCCTGCAAACACGTGAATTCAGTGGTTCACTGGACTACTGGAGTGAAGTGACAGGACAAGTCCTGAACCTGAATTTCATCCAGGGAAGGTGAGCTACTACATCTAGTCTGCATTTCTTCGATCTCCATCAGAACATCACCGATAGCTAGGCAATAGCCACAGCCCACCGGTGATCACTCACTGACTGAATGAATGAACGCCAGGCCGGTGGAACTAGTGCTGCCGCAGACAGTGCTCGTACGAGGCGAGGTACTATCAAGCTAGGGAGTAGGAGTACTGTGAAAGCTAGGGGCCTCTGCTCACCTCTGCACTCACATGTGTAGATAGTTACTGTCAGTTTTGATCCCTTGGCTCCAGCGGTCCAGCCCCACAGCTCTGCGCCACCGGTGAATTCAAGAAGGAACTCTCCTCGGGAATTCAAGAAGGAAATCCAGGAAAGAAATCCTATACGACCTGGGTCGTACCCTCCCCATGGCTGGACCTAGCTAAGTGTTTGACATCTGGCAAAACGAATCTCAAAGCAGCATTAAGTTCCTAATCTGTTCCCTTCTCCAGCGTCCCACACTCCTGGTCATGGCTGACGGCGTCGCCGGCGGCCCTCACTCGTTACGCCACCTCCTGCACCCCGGCGACGCCACTCGGCGCAGTGCTAAGTGCCGACCATCGGCACTCAAGCCACAGACCTCCTCGACATCAGGCCTCGCATAAATTTTTATTCACGTAGTCTGCATCAAATTCATTGATACAACAAGAACCATATTTGGTAGGAGAATATAACTCAGCAAAGCGAGTGACACCCAGGACCCAGCGACTCAATCATCTGCGGCAGCCCAGACCACGTGTGTCCATGTGCCTAAAATCTGAAAACGAAAACAAAAACAATATGGATTACAGATCACTAAACCTGAGCCTAATCAGAGCCCTTGCAAAGCCCATTAATTCCTTCTTGAAAAGTCCGTGTGACTGCAAACTGAAAACAAGTGTGGGGAATTTGGAACAAGGCCTTCGGCCTCTACCTTGAAAGTGGAATCGGTCGTACAAAGATCGAAGCCGCGGTGGACATAACCCCCTCCCGCGCGACCGTGGTGCCGCTGGCCCCGATTCATGCTACTATTCGCCTCTACATTGCAGTCCTCATGATGGTAACCTTGGCGAGATAATGATGGGCGGCTTCGTGGCCATACATGTTCGTTGACGGCGAGTTTGGTTGTGTCAAGGCCTCGACGTCGCGGGGCTCGTATGCAACGGATCACCTAGGGGTTGTGGATTGGATTTTCCGGGAGAAATTCTTGTCGGCTTGCCCGACAGCGACCCGGTGCCACCCTTTAGTGGCACCATTCCTTTCTCAAGGGCGTCGTGGCTACCCTACGTCCACTTCCATCGATATGTCGGGAGAAACCCTAGGACCACCTGGTTCGGGCAGCAACATCCCCGCTTTCTTTCTCGAAGGCGCTGCTTGGTACGTGGAACTAGGAGCGTGGTGGAACTTCTCTAGAGGGCGCATCGGTTGCGGATCACCGTCATTTAGGTTATCCGCCTCTGTCTCCATTTTTTGCTCTTTTCGTTTGGGCTTTTGTTTTGTTGGTCATTCTTTCACGTGACCCACGGACTTGTTAAAACTTATTCATCAATGAGATGAGAAAAGGCTTGGAAATGAGGCAATTTTTTTAGTTGCAAGTTGCGGATGCAACTGAGAAAGATAATATGTACACTGTATTTCTGGATTTGCTTTGCCATTCGTGCTAGACATAGGGTTTCAACTCGTGAGACTTGATGACGTTATCTAGATCCCAGTCGACTGAGTTAGACATATCCTTAAAAATAATCTGAAAAAAAACGAATTTCCATTTTTTTTTCTCCTCTCTAGCACAACGACCGCATGTCCGCATGTATACTTGGAGATCGCAAAATCCAGGCCTGATTAGAGACCCTGAAAAGCCCATTAATGACCGGGCCTAAACTGGACGTACGCCACAGCGAGCACGGAAAACGGGCAAGTGATGTCCGACGGCCGAACGGACCAGGTCAAAAACAGAACTCTGAGTCCACCAGCCGCAAAGCTAGACCGGAGCGTCAACGGTTTGAATCCACGAGGCCCAAATGGCAGTACCTCCGCGCCGGCGCCGCCGCAGAGACGGCCCGTCGCTGTCGACTGTCGTCGCCGTGGCCAGTGGGAACGGCGGTGGTCGACGGCGACGTTACGGCAACGACCGCTGGACGCGTCGGAAGGAAATCCGATGCGCATAGCTGGCTCCGGTGGTGCGGAGAAAGAGACGGGAGGGAAGTAAAGCTTGTGGCAGTTTGCGGTGGCGCGCGCGTCAGTCGTAACCGGGAAGGGAGGAAGCCATGCAACGCTAGGATTCTCCTTCGTCTTCTTCTTTTCTTGGCAGCCAGCGTAATTGGCTGGGGGAGAGAGCGCGAAAACGACATTTTTTTCTGGTTTGTGTTTGGTGGCACTGTTAGCAGACATAAACAGTCGGAGGCATTAGCGACAAGTAGACAGGGAGGTGAAAATTCCGGGGCCTAACGCGCGCATTACTCGATCGGGAATAATTAAAGGGGGCGACGCCGGCCACGGGCTAGGGCATGGTTTCATATGCTCGAGCAGGGATAGAAAGAGAGACTGATAGGTGTTTATATTCCCCACTGAAAATTGTTCTCCCTCCCCCTCAATTGGCAGCGCGCGGCAAATTACACACGCAACCGTGTAATTATCACGATTATTATTCGGTGTAAGTTGCAGAGGTTCTGGAAGGACGCCGGCGGAACAATTATTATTAACTGGCCTAATTTTCTTGTTGGCCGTCGTAGAGTTATAGTTAACTCGCAAGAGCAGCGGCGTCAACAGGCTTGGTGGTACACATTTCAGAAACTCACAAACAGGGGCGTAATTGGGACGGCCAGATTTGGAGCCCTGACACACGAAAACGCCTAAACGCGGCGGTGCAGCACAGTACAGAGGGGACTAAAGCGAGTGGTTGGGCGCAGCAAATGGCCTGCCTGCAGAATGAACCAACGGACGGGAGGAGGAAGAACATGGCCCATGCACGCAACGCAAATCCCAGAATTTTTCACTCCCATGTGCTCGATCGCAGCCACCGCGCGCACGACGACGGAACTGGATGCCGGAACAGGGCAACAGAGAAACAAGGCATGGACGAAACAAGGCGGCGCTGCCGTGGCCTAGGGCGGCGTCAGAGGAAGGAAGGAAGCTTCACGCAACGCAACACGGCCGGTTTCAGGCAGACTTCTCTGCGTCCTGGACTCGTTTCTAGCTCGCTCGCTCGCCGTGTTTGCCCATTCCGGGAACCAACGAGTCACCGATTTTTCATTCCTTCGTTCTGCTGTGAATGAAAATCTCATCGTGCGGAGCAGGAGGAGTTGTGTCAGGCCGGGTCACCTGTCTGTCAAGTTGTCCTGGATCGAACATCATGGAACGATGGATCGGACTGTATTGTGTACTGTCTGCTAGACCCAGACGGAACAGAGCCTTTTCTGACCGACCCAGGCGGACTAGTCAAGGCGCGCGAAGGGACAGCGCGCGCGATTTTCAGCAATCTCTGCCTTGCAAGTAACCGGCTTTGATTTTTCTCGCCCAAAAAGCAATGGTTCAAGAGTAGCTCTGAATTCACTACTGCTCCAAATGCAAACCTTGCATCCTTTCTTTCAAGCAAACTGCGCAAAATTTACTCATGTAAAGTTAATACGAAGGAGTCCTGAGTTTGAGGATAAAAAAAGTTCTGCATCTCATTTCCAGCAACGTTGAAGCAGAAATGGCATGGCTGCTTTCTCGGCTCTGTGAGAGTGAGACGGCGACGCAGACAAACTGTTGCTGTGACTGTAAAAGGGCGCAGACCTCACCCTTGGACCCTCTTCTTCCTCCAAATGGCAGCATCTACATGTGTGTTTTCACCCATGTTTTATGCAACGCCGATGTCGACACACAGCAGGTAACTGAAGCTTCTTTCTAGAAAAAGCAGACACGGCCATTCTCTACTTTATAACGCACCATTCAGTTTCGTTTCCATCCAGGCCGCGATGCAAGGGGGACGTTACAGGATTGCCAGGCGTTACCAGACCAAAAGAAGCATCTAGGCTACTGGAGTACTGCACTGGTGAGGTTCATGCAGAGAGCACAATCAAAAGAATAATAAACAGGGCATCACTTTTTTTTTCACATTACATTTTTTTTCTCCTAATGATGTATTACCAGACCAGAAGAAGCCTCCATGGTATTGTTGAAACATTGGGGTCATGCCAGAGAGCACAATCTAGAGGAATAATAAACAGCACCTCATTTTTTCTAATGGTGTATTTGCTCCTTGCATCATAGTAATAGAGGTTACTGGTGCAATAGCTAGGCAGAAGATGCAAAATCAATGGGCTCCAGAGATACCGCCTTCTCAGGGATCATTCAGTGATACAGGAGCACAATAAAAAGAATAATAGACAGCGCCTCACTTTTCTCACAGTACAGTTCTTCTAATGTTGTATTTGCTCCTTGCATCATACTAATAGAGGACGGTATATAACTGTGTGATGCAATAGCTACAACAGAAGATGCAAAATCAATCAGCTGCAGAGTTCTCGCCTTCTCCAACCGAAATAATTCACTGAGACAGGAACCTTATCACAAAACGTAGCGCTAGGCTAGCAATACTAACAAGTACAAGGGTCAACAATAGAAGGATAATAATTCACAGGAAACTGTTACTACTAAATAGCCAGTGAAATGTACTATTTGCTATCATGCCTAAGAAAAGCACTCTAAACAGCCAGACTTGACTCGATTGGCTAACATAAGCAGTTCATGGAAATATGAACATAAATAACGACTCAAACCAATCCACAAATTGACCATCACAACTAAAACAAAACAATGACAAACAAGGTTAAGATGACCATCTTATGGCACATAAACAAATGGAAATTCACAACCAGCATAACATAGCAGCTCAGAAGCTGGTGACACAATCCAAGAGATGCATATCATCTTGAACCAAATTGGATATAGAAGAATTGTACCAATGAATAGGAGGTACAGTTATTCATCATAAAAGGAAAATAAAAACATGCCCTTGCTGCAGCCAAAGATGAATCAAGTATTGCTTAACAGGTTGTTCATCATCAACAGTTCTGGAAGTTGTTTCTAGATTATTAATATAACACTGTCTTTTTTTTGTTTTTTGCATAGTCTCGTATCTTTGAAATCACGAGCTGTTGATCCAAATGCAAATGTAGAAATGGATTAGCGAGGGGAAAACAGAAAGAGTATTAGAACTCAAGGGGTTACATGAGACTGCTGCTGCCGCTCAGCAGGTTGGCCCAGTTAATGTCTGAAACTGGGCAGAATGGCTACGAAGAATCAGAGCTGGAGCAATTGAACAGGGGCGGGCGGGCGGGGCTGCCTTTGTGCATGCTATCATCATCCTCCTTGATAAATTATCCACTGCGTTGATTGAATCTTTTTATTGAGCGGACTCAGCAGCCCATGACGGCGCAGTTATAGACGAAGTTCCCGGATGGGCGCCTGGCAACCAAATTCCAGACAGGCGGTTGCTGATCCGGGACCCATGAGTTGAGCTCAATCATGCCACCGATAGAGGTCCTTGGACCTCCGATGACGATGAGGCGGTCGCCGCACGCTCTGAAAGCGAGGCCCCAGCCATTCATGGACACGGACCGCTCCGGCAGCTTCCCGAGAGTGATCCACTTATTGTTGAGCTTGTCATACTTCTTTACATCCTTCTCACTGTAATCAGCCGCGTAGAGCTCGTTGTTGACAACGGCAATGAGCGGAGGAGCGCCGGTGACGCCGTTGAGGCCCTCGGACATGTTCTCGATGACCCTCCAGGACTGGCGCTTCAAGTCATACTCCTCCCCGCAGGTCAGCACCTTGTTGTTATGGGTAACACCGCCAATGACATAGAACTTGCCATCCATGAAGACCCCGGAGCACATCTTCCTCTCCCTGTGCATGCTGGGGAGGGGCGTCCAGATAAGCGTCTCGGAGTCATACATCTCCGCGGAGCTCAATATCTTCCCGGAGGCATCAGTGCCTCCGGCCACATACGCCTTCTCGCCGACGCTGGTGGATCCGAAGAGGCAGCGTGGCGAGTTCATGGCCCCAGCCCTGGTCCAGGAATTGGTGAGGATGCTATATCTGAAGACAATGTGCGCCATCCCGAAGACGAGCAGCTGTGTGCCGACGGCGAGGGACTCCTTGTCGGAGCACATGAAGCACTCGTCGGGCGGCATCTTGGGCACCTGGATCCAGCGCTGGCGGTAGGGGTCGTAGGCGTCCCACTCGAGCACGTTGCAGGAGAAGTAGACCCAATGCTCGGCGACCCCGGTCTGGCGCCTGAGGCGGTAGATCTCCCCTTGGCTGACGAGGGCGTGGAAGTCGCGGTTGAGGGAGGCGACGGAGCCGTAGTCGGACCTGGAGAGGCGGAGGAGGCAGTTGATGGAGAGGTCCCGGCCAATCTCGCCGATGAGATTGGTCCCGGAGCCCTGCTGCTGCTGCTGGTCTCCGGAGGAGACGTGGCGGCTGGAGCCGTGGCCCTCGGTGATGTCGGGCGTGTGCGGCTGTGGGGATGGCGACTTGCTGCGCTTCCCGCCGCCGTCCGCGTCGTCGTCCATTTCTTGGAAGTCGTCCTCCGGCGCCGGGCGCTTGCCGGTGAGGACGGGGATTTCGTGGTAGGCCCAGTCGGAGTCCGGGTCGCAGCAGGCGGCCGGCAGGGAGCGCGGGACGAGGCAGGATTGGTCTTCCAGCATCATGGCTGCTCCGGGCTTGTGCGTAGCTGAGATTGATCCAGAAGAAATCTGCGCGTGCTTATCTTGTCGCCGCGATCTGCAATAATGGAATTTACAGGGGGTGAGGAGAGGAAAGTAAGTGAGGAGGAAATCGAGAAAGACGAAATGGATCAGGAAGAGAACAGAAGAGGGGCGGGCGAGCATAGCATTTGAGATCTGAGACGAGCGCGTGAATAAAACAAGGGCATAAAAATCGAATCTTGGGCGGAGAACCCCCGCTGAATAATCGATCGATCGATCCGCCCCCCGCAAATCTAAGCGAAATCTCTCCGTCCCTCCCCTAACAGCAGGCAGGCAGCTAAGAAGATATGCTAGTAGCACGAATCCATCCATCCATGGATAGGTGACTAAAACAGGGAGTAAGAAGAAGAAATCGACGCACCTAAATCGCAGACGACGAGATGAGAAAGAAAATCTGCGGTGTTCGAGAGATCGCGGCCAATCAGGTCGTCCCCATCGCCCCTCCCTCCCCACCAACCTCTCCCTCCCTCCCACCCCCTACCAGAAGTAGCAGTAGTAGTAGTAGTACCAGATGCGCAAGGAAGGAAGCAGAGCAAGGGGAGGAAGAAAGGGAGGATTTATACCTGTAGAGAAGAGAAGAGATAGATGGCTGGCTCTGGCTCTGGCTCTATCTACTGCTGCCACTTGGTTACAACTGCCCCTTCTAATGCTTCTGCCCCCTGCTGCACCCCTCTGCCGCCCTCTCTCTCCTCTCCTCTCCTCTCCTCTCTTGTAGTTGTAGTAGTGCTGTGCTCTCTCCTGCCTGCGTAGGAGAAGAAGAGTAGTAGTACTTGGGGAATTGGGATTCTCCTCTCGTCTCGCTTTATTTTTATTCCTCCCCCAACAAATTCCTTTTTTCCCCTCTCCCGCCCCCTTTCCCCTCCAATCCGTCTGGTCTGGTTTCGCTCGTCGAAAACTGGAAACTGGGCAGGCCTCACAAATAGAAAATCGCTGGACCGGCCACCGCCCACCTCACCTGAAGCTGACCTGGCCTGGATCCTCCTCTCAACCCTGCCTTCCCTTCCACTCTCTCTGCACGTCCTTCCCGTATCTATCTCTCTCTTTTTCCCTTCCATGGCTCGCCTGATTGGCAGGGCCAACGTAGATTAATTATCTGTCTCGTGGGAAACATTTCTTTTCTTTTCCCTCTGTTTCTGTCCCTGTCTTCGCCTGAGGGCCATTTTGCTCGTCGTTTGCACGGGCTGGATGCGCCACCTCCAAGTCGGCTTAACAAACCCCTTGCTCTATATGTTATCGCAACTCTGCTTACTATATTGTTCGTTCCTTTGTCATCTACCGCTACCATTATGCGCCCTAGTAATTACTAACTATATTTCTTGTCTTTAGCTTGTTTTTTTCCTTAAGAACAAGTACCTTAGCTGCTTTTGGAAAATGCTAGATTCCACATTTTTCTATAAAAAAAAGAAGAAGAAAAAGCTTTGCCACTCATTGACAAGAAGAGTTTTAAGAATTACAAGCTCAAAGCATGTAAAGTATACTCTCGCGGTATTAATGAAATACCCCGGCTTACTCTTACAGGGCCGTGTCACGCTTAATTTTGAGAACAAGTGCTGGAGATAAGGAAGAAACACTTCTAGAAGCCCGGGCATTCTGCTGGTTCCATAGCTCCCAAGTCACAAGCATAGAAGGAAATCGAATAGCTTGTGACAGGTTTTCCCAAACCAGTGCTAAAGGCCGTGTGAGAAAGAAGTGTTCCCTTCGTCACAAAATGTGAGGCGTGCATTATCTCACATCTATTATGCACATATTTAATTGCATTAAAGTTAGAAACCCAAACAAGTAAAGCCTCGTAGTTTCGCACACATACGGTGTCCCTGCCTCAGATCTGGCTAAGGTTGCGGAAGATCTTTTGGATCCGAATCCCGACATTACTCCCGCTTACCGGGTGGAGTACTCCCTCCATGCGCAACTCATTGAGGAACCACGGGTGGAGAGAGAACAAGAGAGATAGAGAGGGGAAGATGAGAGGGAGGCACCCAAGGGGCTCTCCTTTTTCCTCAACCCTAATTGTGTGTGCCCCTATCCTCCAAAGCCCTCCACTATATATAGGGGAAGGAGAGGGGTGGAATCTTTTGTCTTGGCAATGTGGGACTAAAAGGGGGCATGGGAGAGGGTCGGCAGGTTGGGCCCAAGAAAAGGCTCATGCGCCCCCTCCTTCCAAAAACCCTAGCGGCCCCCAAATCCATGGGGTGAGTGGTCGGCCACTTAATTGGCGTCTCTCCGGGAGGGGCCCATTAAGGTGGGTCATGCATCTAAAATGCACACATGAACTTTGCACTTTATTGACACATATTCCCACATATTGCAACATATATGATGTTAAATCCATGTTTTATATTGATTTATGGGGATTTCCCAATGATCTCCTTTATTTGGATGATAACCGTGCAGAAGAGGAAAACCATGTTTTGTGTATTTTCTACTCTCACGGACCTATACGTAGTCAAATTGAGCTAGGATTTTCGAGACGTCAATATGTCACCACGAGATGTATCTGGAGCACCTGGACCTCACGATGAAGGGCATGAGGCCCAAAAGAGCATGGATGGCACGCCTAGTAAGGGTGGGCGCACCACCATGCCTCTTTTTGCCATCGACCGTCCGTTTCGCATGATTCTTTCGCCCACGGACTCTGTTTGACCAAAAAAACCCTATATATATGACTCCCTAGGATTTTCTCGAGGAGAGCGCTGATGGCGTGTAAGACACACGTCCGTTGGGAACCCCAAGAGGAAGGTGTGATGCGTACGGCGATAAGTTTTCCTCGCAAGAAACCAAGGTTATCGAACCAAGTAGGAGTCAAGGAACACGTGAAGGTTGTTGGTGGCGGAGTGTAGTGCAGCGCAACACCGAGGATTCCGGCGCCAACGTGGAACCCGCACAACACAATCAAAGTACTTTGCCCCAACGTAACGAGTGAGGTTGTCAATCTCACCGGCTTGCTGTAAACAAAGGATTAAATGTATAGTGTGGAAGATGATGTTTGTTTGCGAAGAAAAGTAAAGAACAAGTATTGCAGTAGATTGTATTTCAGATGTAAAGAATGAACCGGGGTCCACAGTTCACTAGTGGTGTCTCTCCCATAAGATAAATAGCATGTTGGGTGAACAAATTACAGTTGGGCAATTGTAAAATAAAGAAGGCATAACAATGCACATACATATATCACGATGAGTACTATGAGATTTAATCGGGGCATTACGACAAAGTACATAGACCGCTATCCGAAGCATGCATCTATGCCTAAAAAGTCCACCTTCGAGTTATCATCCGAACCCCTTCCGGTATTAAGTTGCAAACAATAGACAATTGCATTAAGTATGGTGCGTAATGTAATCAACACAAATATCCTTAGACAAAGCATTGATGTTTTATCCCTAGTGGCAACAGAGACATCCACAACCTTAGAACTTTCTCGTCATCGTCCTGCATTCAATGGAGGCATGAACCCACTATCGAGCATAAATACTCCCTCTTGGAGTTACAAGTATCAACTTGGCCAGAGCCTCTACTAGATAATAATCAACTTGACATAGTATTCAATATTCATCGGATCCCAACAAACACAACATGTAGCATTACAAATAGATGATCATGATCATGATAGGCAGCTCACAAGATCTAACATGATAGCACAATTAGGAGAAGACAACCATCTAGCTACTGCTATGGACCCATAGTCCAGGGGTGAACTACTCACACATCAATCTGGAGGCGATCATGGTGATGAAGAGTCCTCTGGGAGATGATTCCCCTCTCCGACAGGGTGCCGGAGGTGATCTCCTGAATCGCCCGAGATGGGATTGGCGGCGGCGGCGTCTCTGGAAGGTTTTCCGTATCGTGGTTCTCGGTACTGGGGTTTTCGCGACGAAGGCTTTAAGTAGGCGGAAGGGCAGGGTTGGAGGCGGCGCGGGGGGCCCACACCATAGGGTGGCGCAGGCCCCACCCAGGCCGCGCCGCCTTATGGTGTCGGCGCCCCGTGGCCCCACTTCGTATCTCCCCCGGTCTTCTGGAAGCTTCGTGGAAAAATAAGACCCTGGGCGTTGATTTCGTCCAATTCCGAGAATATTTCCTTTGTAGGATTTCTGAAACCAAAAACAGCGAGAAAACAACAAGCGGCTCTTCGGCATCTCGTCAATAGGTTAGTGCCGGAAAATGCATAATAATGACATAAAGTGTGTATAAAACATGTGAGTATCATCATAAAAGTAGCATGGAACATAAGAAATTATAGATACGTTTGGGACGTATCAAGCATCCCCAAGCTTAGTTCCTACTCGCCCTCGAGTAGGTAAACGATAGCAAGGATAATTTCTGAAGTGACATGCTATCATAATCTTGATCAATACTATTGTAAAGCTTATGAGATGAATGCAGCGATTCGAAGCAATGGTAAAGACAATGAGTAAACTACAGCAAAGACTTTTCATGAATAGTACTTTCAAGACAAGCATCAATAAGACTTGCATAAGAGTCAACTCATAAAGCAATAGATTCTTAGTAGAAAGCTTTGAAACAACACAAAGGAAGATATAAGTTTCAGCACTTGCTTTCAACTTCAACATGTTTATCTCATGGATAATTGTCAACACAAAGTAATATAACAAGTGCAATAGGTGAACATGTAAGAATCAATGCACGCAGTTCACACAAGTGTTTGCTTCTAAGATAGAAAGAAGTAGGTAAAGCTGACTCAAAAATAAAGTAGAAGATAGGCCCTTCGCGAGAGGAAGCATGAATTACTATTTTTGTGCTAGAGCTTTTCATTTTGAAAACATAGAAACAATTTTGTCAACGGTAGTAATAAATCATATGTGTTATGTATAAGACATCTTATAAGTTGCAAGCCTCATGCATAGATTACCAATAGTGCTCGCACCTTGTCCTAATTAGCTTGGATTAATATGGATTATCATTGCATAACATATGTTTCAACCAAGTGTCACAAAGGGGTACCTCTATGCTGCCTGTACAAAGGTCTAAGGAGAAATTTTGCATTGGATTTCTCGCTTTTTGATTATTCTCAACTTACACATCCATACCGGGACAACATAGACAACAGATAATGGACTCCTCTTTAATGCATAAGCATTCAACAACAGATAATATTATCATAAGAGATTGAGGATTAATGTCCAAACCGAAACTTCCACCATGATTCATGGCTTTAGTTAGCGGCCCAATGTTCTTCTCTAACAATATGCATACTCAAACCATTTGATCATGAAAATCGCCCTTACTTCGGACAAGACGAACATGCATAGCAACTCACATGATATTCAACAAAGGTGTAAAAGTTGATGGCGTCCCCAGAAACATGGTTACCGCTCAACAAACAACTTATTAAGAAATAAGATACATAAGTACATATTCTTCACCACAATAGTTTTTAAGGCTATTTTCCCATGAGCTATATATTGCAAAGGCAAAGAATAGAATTTTAAAGGTAGCACTCAAGTAATGTACTTTGGAATGGCAGAGAAATACCATGTAGTAGGCAGGTATGGTGGACACAAATGGCATAGTTTTTGGCTCAAAGATTTGGATGCACGAGAAGTAATCCCTCTCAATACAAGGCTAGGCTAGCAAGGTTGTTTGAAGCAAACTCAAGTATAAAACGGTACAGCAAAACTTACATATGAACATATTGCAAGCATTATTAGACTCTACATTGTCTCCTTGTTGTTCAAACACCTTAACCAGAAAATGTCTAGACTCTAGAGAGATCAATCATGCAAACCAAATTTTAACAAGATCTATGTAGTTATTCATTAATAGGTGCAAAGTACATGATGCAAGAGCTTAAACATGATCTATTTGAGCACAACAATTGCCAAGTATCAAATTATTCAATTCATTATACCAATTACCACATGAAGCATTTTCTGTTTCCAACCATATAACAATGAACGAAGCAGTTTCAACCTTCGCCATGAACGTTAAAAGTAAAGCTAAGAACACATGTGTTCATATGCAACAGCGGAGCGTGTCTCTCTCCCAAACAAAGAATGATAGGATCCGATTTTATTCAAACAAAAACAAAAACAAAAACATACAGACGCTCCAAGTAAAGCACATAAGATGTGACGGAATAAAAATATAGTTTCATTAGAGGTGACCTAATAAGTTGTCGATAAAGAAGGGATGCCTTGGGCATCCCCAAGCTTAGATGCTTGAGTCTTCTTAAAATATGCAGGGGTGAACCACGGGGGCATCCCCAAGGTTAGACTTTTCACTCTTCTTGATCATATTGTATCATCCTCCTCTCTTGACCCTTGAAAACTTCCTCCACACCAAACTCAAAACAAACTCATTAGAGGGTTAGTGCATAATTGAAAATTCACATATTCAGAGGTGAAATAATCATTCTTAACACTTCGGACATTGCACAAAGCTACTGAAAGTTAATGGAACAAATAAATCCATCAAACATAGCAAAACGAGGCAATGCAAAATAAAAGGCAGAATCCGCCAAAACAGAACGATCCGTAAAGACGAATTTTTCGGGGCACTTAACTTGCTCAAATTGAATGAAAGTTGCGTACATATCCGAGGATCACGCACGTAAATTGGCAGATTTTTCCGAGTTACCTACGGAAGGGGCTGCTAAATTTCGTGACTGACAAGAAATACGTTTCTGCGTGAAATCCAAATCTAGTATTGACTTTACTATCAAAGACTTTACTTGGCACAACAATGCAATAAAATAAAGATAAGAAGAGGTTGCTACAGTAGTAACAACTTCCAAGACTCAAATATAAAACAAAAGTGCAGAAGTAAAATAATGGGTTGTCTCCCATAAGCGCTTTTTTTAACGCCTTTCGGCTAGGCGCAAAAAGTGTGAATCAAGTATTATCAAGAGATGAAGCATCAACATCATAACTTCTTCTAATAATAGAATTATAAGGTAACTTCATTGTCTTTCTAGGGAAGTGTTCCATACCTTTCTTGAGAGGAAATTGATATTTAATATTACCATCCTTCATATCACAGAGTGCAAGAAACATATGTTGCATTGCGGGGTTGAGATTAACAAATCTAGCTTCCAACATGTGTACTAAAGAAGCGGAAGCAATTTCATAAGTAGGAGCAAGTTCTACGAAGTGTCTATCTTCAAAATCTTCAGCTGTACTAACATGAGTAAAAAAATCTTCTATATTATCTCCTCCAATGATAGACCCTCGTCCTACCGGTATGTCTTTTAGAGTGTATTTAGGAGGAAACATGATGAAATAAACAAAAGGTAAATAAAGTAAATGCAAGTAACTAATTTTTTTGTATTTTTAATATAGAGAGCGCAAACAAGATAGTAAATAAAGTAAAACTAGTAACTATTTTTTTGTATTTTTGATATAGAGAACAAACAAAGCAGTAAATAAAGTAAAGTAAAGCAAGACAAAAGCAAAGTAAAGAGATTGGATGTGGGAGACTCCCCTTGCATCGTGTCTTGATCTCCCAGGCAACGGCACCAGAAAACTTTTGCTGGCGTGTAGTTGACGTGGGAGTTAGAAATCTTTGTGGTGTAACTTTCTTCAGTTCCCCGGCAACGGCGCCGAAAACTGTCTTGATGGCGTGTAAGACACACGTCCGTTGGGAACCCCAAGAGGAAGGTGTGATGCGTACAGCGAGAAGTTTTCCCTCAGTAAGAAACAAAGGTTATCGAACCTGTAGGAGTCAAGGAACACGTGAAGGTTGTTGGTGGCGGAGTGTAGTGTGGCGCAACACCAGGGATTCCAGCACCAACGTGGAACCTGCACAACACAATCAAAGTACTTTGCCCCAACGTAACAGTGAGGTTGTCAATCTCACCGGCTTGCTGTAAACAAAGGATTAAATGTATAGTGTGGAAGATGATGTTTGTTTGCGAAGCACAGTAAAGAACAAGTATTGCAGTAGATTGTATTTCAGATGTAAAGAATGGACCGGGGTCCACAGTTCACTAGTGGTGTCTCTCCCATAAGATAAATAGCATGTTGGGTGAACAAATTACAGTTGGGCAATTGTCAAATAAAGAAGGCATGACAATGCACATACATATATCACGATGAGTACTATGAGATTTAATCTTGGCATTACGACAAAGTACATAGACCGCTATCCAGCATGCATCTATGCCTAAAAAGTCCACCTTCAGGTTATCATCCGAATCTCTTCCAGTATTAAGTTGCAAACAACAGACAATTGCATTAAGTATGGTGCGTAATGTAATCAACACAAATATCCTTAGACAAAGCATTGATGTTTTATACCTAGTGGCAACAGCACATCCACAACCTTAGAACTTTCTGTCACTGTCCCAGATTCAAGGGAGGCATGAACCCACTATCGAGCATAAATACTCCCTCTTGGAGTTACAAGTTCAACTTGGCCAGAGCCTCTACTAGCAACGGAGAGCATGCAAGAACATAAACAACACATATATGATAGATTGATAATCAACTTGACATAGTATTCCATATTCATCGGATCCCAACAAACACAACATGTAGCACTACAAATAGATGATCTTGATCATGATAGGCAGCTCACAAGATCTAACATGATAGCACAATTAGGAGAAGACAACCATCTAGCTACTGCTATGGACTCATAGTCCAGGGGTGAACTACTCACACATCAATCCGGAGGTGATCATGGTGATGAAGAGTCCTCCGGGAGATGATTCCCCTCTCCGGCAGGGTGCCGGAGGCGATCTCCTGAATCCCCCGAGATGGGATTGGCGGCAGCGGCGTCTCTGGAAGGTTTTCCGTATCGTGGTTCTCGGTACTGGGGTTTTCGCGATGAAGGCTTTAAGTAGGCGGAAGGGCAGGGTTGGAGGCGTCGCGGGGGCCCCACACCATAGGGAGGCACGGGCCCCACCCAGGTCGTGCCGCCTTATGTTGTCGGCGCCCCGTGGCCCCACTTCATATCTCCCCCGGTCTTCTGAAAGCTTCGTGGAAAAAATAAGACCCTGGGCGTTGATTTCGTCCAATTTCGAGAATATTTCCTTTGTAGGATTTCTGAAACCAAAAACAGCAGAAAACAGCAACTGGCTCTTCGGCATCTCGTCAATAGGTTAGTGCCAAAAAATGCATAATAATGACATAAAGTGTGTATAAAACATGTGAGTATCATCATAAAAGTAGCATGGAACATAAGAAATTATAGATATGTTTGGGACGTATCAAGCGCCGCATAAACATAGAAACACCAAAACGAGGGCTGCAGTAGTGAAGATTGGAGGTGGAAACTCCATCGGAGCCGCCGCCGGAGGGATCTCCACCTTCTCCAACGTCTTCCACATCAGCACCATGATGAAGGGGAGTAGTCCACCTCTAGACTATGGGTTTGTGGTAGTAGTTTACCCTATTTCTCTCTTGTTCTTCATAGATCTTAGTACCATATGAGCTGCCCAACATGATTATGGTTACATATGTAATTCCTATGTAGTGGATCTTTATTCTATCATATTGTGATATGATATTTGAATCTATTATGTGGATCTCTTGTACCATAGATGCATACTATGTACCCCGTTCATAAGTGCTTGTTCTGATCTAACTTGTATGCAAGAACATGTGGGAAGATATGTGTATTATATGGAGTAGCATGGTTTTGGTTGTTGAATAGTGACAACAAATTCATGATCTATTAAGGTTTTACCTTTTCCTTGATGTCTCACTAGGGATAAAGTGAATGCATGGGTTATATTTATCATGTGACAAAAGTGATAATCTTGTTTGCTCAAGGTAGCCTATTTCATATTCAAACATCATGTTAAAGTGCTTAATTCTATGCCCTGTTAATTCTTAATACAAGATTGGTTGGATTTTTCCTTTCTTGTGAGTGTAAGAGAGATGTGGTGGATCATCTCTATGTTACGACGTGATGCTCATATGAATACTTATAAAACACATATTAAAGTTTCACCAATATTATCTCATTGATGAATCGTTAGTATCCACTACAACTTTTTAAAAGAGTAGACAAGTGAACCCATAAACATTGGTCCAACTTTTATCATAAGAAAGAACTTTTCATTGCTTTTATCTTACTTTCTACTTGCATCACTATTTTAATCCGAAAATACAAAAATACTTTGTTTACTTAATCACACACAAAACCCAAAAACAACTATCTCTTTATTTATTTTACTTAGTTTACATTTTTTAATTTACTTTACTTTACTTTTATCTATAATTACTAATACGAAACATTGTGCTTGAGAACCACACGGTGAATTTGGGGACACAAGGCAAAACTTTACTTTGCAGGATTGCTAGAAGAATAGAAAAAGAGACATCTTTGAGTCAATTCCCCGAGAGTTTGATATAAACCCTCGAGTCGCCCTTGTGGGGAAAAAGCTTCGCTCACTCCGACAATCTGCTCTTGGAGTCCCAACATCATCAATGGGCTGCACCTTTTTCCATTAATTAAATATATATTTAATATTAATTCATTTAATTAACATGTAATACATATGATTTAACTCCCGATGATTCTTTTTCCGGTTCTCTCTTCTCTATTCTCCGGTGTTTCTAATGAATACAAAACAATCTTAATTTTTGTTGAACCCTTAAGTGCGTTTACCTACGATTCAAGAATAACACAGACATGATCGAGACATCTCTCTCTGACCAATGATCGCCAGGGTGTTCTGGAGAACAATAACAATCCCTATGCATTCTACGAAGATGTGATTATCGTTTGAACCATTACGTTGAATCCCATTCCCTTCGTTACTTTGATACTGGCACCTGTCTGAGACTTGATCATTGGTATCACGATACCTAGTTCAATATCGTTACCGACAAGGCTATTCAACTCGTAACGTTTGATTATATCCTCGTGACCTAGTCATGTGTTGCAACTTGGATATAATATCACCGAGTGGGCCAATTAGTATCTTCACGCTACACATGTGAATAAATCCCGCAAATTGACTTATACGCGTCAACCCATCACATTAGATACCCAACTACATCTTTATGATCACCCTATCATGGTGTGACTGTTGATGCAGTCAAAGTAGTCTCCGGTGACAATGATTAGATATGATCTCACGGTCTAAGGATTACGTTACTACCCTTTCATAAACATCGCAACGTTGAACTTGATGTGACTTTCATCGCGTTACATTTCTTGTATATGGGGATGTCTATCATATTATTCACTCGATGATATGGCTCCGTTGTCAATGGCTTGTGTGTCCTTGATGGAGAAATCTCGATCATCGATTGATCTCAATGAACTAGTTTGCAGATGCTCATTAGGGACCCTGGTTTGTTTACAATACCACACGTGTATCAATGTTTCCAATCGATACAGTTATAGTATGGCACGAAACTATTATGAACTATAATAATAAACACTATTTATTATTTGCCTGTAGGGCACTATATCCAACACTTGTGTCCTGCCCAATTTAGATGTAGCGTTTAATTGCTTGTGTTGCAAGCTCTTAATGCTTATCTGAATAATTGAAGTGGATGCTTTTACTTGGATAGCTTAGCTCTTGATTCTCTTGATCAAATCATGTTAAAGAAATCCCTCTTCACCCACCATATGGTTTTGGATAAGTGCCATGCCTCTATTTACTCGGTGTATGATCCATTTGATCATCATCAGTACCATGATCTATATTGGGCTGAGTTCAACCTGCAGTTTGGAGAGAAGTGCAAGTCTTGTGGCTATGGTCAACCAGCTTCTTGTGGATGGATAGTCTGCTCCGCCTACCTATTTCACCTGCTATTACTAAGTAACCATATGGGCTAGTTGTTGATCTGGTGTTTGGGAAATGCTCTCTCGATTCAGAGATGTGTGCTTGTGTTCTGAAATGGTTCAAGAGTAACAATTACAAAAAGGGAAGGAAGAAATTGCTCTGAAAACGTGGGTATTTCAATAGTTCTGTAACTCCCATGCCACTAGCATGAGAACGAAAGAAAACACATTTCAAACTTTTTGGTGAACATTGCACACCAAGGACCACCATTATTTGCGGAAATGAAGCTAAACATTAACATGAAGATCTGGAAGAAGCCAATCCGGTCATGACCCAAATTATCCTCGTGTATCAACACTTGAAAATGAAGTGGGTATCGGACTCGTGTTCGGTTTTGCATGTTTGACAAAGAGCACAACTAGACCACCACGGTATTGGGGCCAATCAGCGGTCCAAAATCCTATTTTAATGACTAGCTAAGAAGAAGAAGAAAACACATATGCAAGTTTTGGCCTCGATGAATTGTCTTTTCTTTTGAAGAATTAGGTTTTATTTGAAGTAGTTTTAGAATAATTTAGTTGGATTAGATCTTTACAAAACACTCGCTATACGATATTTTTGATTTGTATGATCCAACATTTTGAGTAACAAAAAAACTTCATTGATAAGGTCATCCTTGGTATTGATGAAAAGAAAACAGATTTGCAACGCATCCAAACTCTTGATGACTAGGCGCAAGCCAAACTGCCTGACCACCATCGATCACATGTCCTAGTTATGAAATAGGCCAAAGTTGAGCGAGTGGGCAGGGTGCTAGACCGGACGTATGGGCTTTTGTGTGAAACAAAAAAATGTGTAATCTATTATATACTAAAAGCACAATACGGAGGTCTAAAATAGAGGCACCACATTAATCCACATCATTGGAATTATTTTAACTGTTAGATCTAAAACTTACGGATAAGATTTAACAAAACACTCATAGTTACGTACATAACTGTGTAACCATGTTTGTCACGTTTAATAATAAGTATATGCCCTAAATAAGGAAATCACGTACCATATGCATGACGTGAAAAAAGAGATTCATGAGAAAAAAAAAAGAGCCTGGATAGACGTATAACCGTAGGACTCTAGCACGTACCATGTGTATGACGTTAAAAAAAAAAGGATTCATGAGAAAAAAAAAGATGAGCCTAGATAGACGTATAACTCTAGGACTCTAACTTTCCAATAAAATAAAAATCTGTGTTTATTAAATCTTAATTATTTTATTTAATTCTTGGATCTAAAGTTTTACATCTATTCATCTATTATATATTTAAAAAATACAGTTCTTTTTCGGGACGACGCGTTAATTCAGATATACTGAAATTATTTGATCTATCAACCTTATACAGTTCTTTTTCGAGACACCACGTTAATCCAAATATACTGAAATTATTTGATCTAGCAACCTTAATTTTAACGGTTAAGGTTTGAAGCCTGAAAATATTACACGAACTATAATAATATATAGCATGTCATGTAGGTGATCATCAACAAATATACTATTATATATTAAAAAATACAGTTCTTTTTCGGGACAACACGTTAATCCAGATATAATGAAATTATTTGATCAATCAACCCTATACAGTTCTTTTTCGAGACACCACGTTAATCCAGATATACTGAAATTATTTGATCTAACAACCTTAATTTTAACGGTTAAGATTTAAAGTCTAAAAATATTACATGAACTATAATAATATATAGCATGTCATGTAGGTGATCATTTATTGTTACTTAGGTGAGCATCAAAGATGGACACGTAACAAAAGTTTTTTCAAAAAAATCATCTACAACCGTAACGCTTAGAATTAGGGATCCGTAAAAACGAGCCCACATGATAGAGTAGTCTTCCGAATTGGTAATCGTTGAAGAAAAATCTAGCGTGACAGGATAGTTCATGTAAAACATGACTTCAAAAAAGCTCACATGATAGAATCTGAATTGTTTGAACTGGATCGCGGAATTTAGAAAAATCACGTACTCCTACCACCTTGAACTAGGACGTGGTTGATATGAAATAAACTACTACCTCTATTCGTAAATAGATGTTTTAGGTTTGTCAAAATTTAGTTGTACATAGACACTATTTAGTGTATTGATATATTCAAATTTAGCTGGACAAACCTTTTAATATATATATGGATGGCGGAAGTACAAGCTAGGACATGGTACGGACAATGATTACATGAATCATAGGTTATAAGCAGCGGTATATGTGTACATGCACCGGTACATAAAAATAAAATATATACCTAAATGTTGCTAATGAAAGTACAGATTGGAAAAAATGGATACACATGTTCTAAAAAATAAACTAAAGGTTTCCATTCAAGGCTGCACGCTAGAAAAAGAAAAATTGAATATAAGAAAAAATATTTACAAATTCCAATGTTAATATATCAAACGAGTGATTACTATCCTATTTTCTGTCCTAAGTGAATTAAATATTTGGTCCATATCATCAACAAATGATAACAAAATTATCATATATGGCCGTAAAAGAAACATTTATTACAATATGCGACCACTAGGGATCGAGCGACAATACTATATTAAAATGCAGTGCCATTAAAATAATTTTGTTGATATAATACACATTATCAATAAAATTAGATCCTTATAAAAATCTATAAAATACACACAACTTGAAATGATAAAATACTCAGTTTCTTAAATGGGCCATCTATTAACATCGAATAGACTGGTTACAAAACCGTATCATATATTAATACATTGTGACACAATATGAATATATAAGACTATATAAATAGTCAAAGAACCATAAGACTAAAAAATTAAAGAGTATAGATGATGCCCACGGGTTTCCGAGGGCCGCCTTGCTAGTTTTATCAAATAACAGTTATGAACTTTTCGGGTATACAATATTTTAATTTTGCGAACTTTAGAGAAGAAATTTGGTACGTAATTATTTTGTTCGGCAAAGCTAACTATGGATGTGGCCTACAGCTCTATCCAATATATCCATCTCCTAATGGTGCACATGCACATCAGTGATCTCGTTTTTAAAATAAATTAAAAATCATATTTTTGATTTTCAAAAAATTCTAAAAGAAAATCCGCATATAGTCAATGATGTATCCCACAACGTGTAAAACAACAATATCAAATACTTCATATTCTGAGCTACATAAAATGACAAAAGTTTAGATCTGAGTAGCCATTTTCAAATATCCAAAAGATATCAGATTTTGTCATTTTTGTCTAGCACAGAATAAGAAGAATTTCAGGTTGAGATTTTGCATGATTGTGAGATTCACTGACAATATTCACAATTATTTTTAGATTTTTTGATAACTTATAACTATTTTATTATTCTTTTAAGATGGCAATAGGCAGTGAAGCTCGGGAGTCAAAAACACTTTCCAGCACAATTGTACGGTTCTCACAAAATTAGTGGTGTGCACACTCAAACATTGTCATCGGTTCATATTTCCGCAATAATATCTTTTTTCCCGCAATAAAAAAATATCTATTTCAGATTTGACCTGTTCAGGCCAGCCGTATAGAGATTACATAAACCTCACCCTAAACAAGCAGCATTATACTACCCGTTTCTCGTTACACCTGGCTCGGCTGACAGCCTGACATTGTTACACCGTCACTTTCTTGGCCAAGATGACAACCACATTGAACCCAGTGTACAGTATTGATGCTTACTTTTTTATTTGCATGTTTTAAACTTGTTTAAATCTTGGTCAAACCTTTGACCAAGATTTAAATGGGCATAAAAATTCAAAAAAATAAAAAACAATTAAAAATTAAAGCACATATAGTCTTCTTATGTCATATAGTAAAAATTCAAGTTGATAAACAAGGTCTAGACATATTCAAACCAGCAAAAATCATGTATGTACGTACCCACCTAACCCTAAACTCTATCTTATGATGTAAAGCATGAAGAGAAGTGGTTTTGAGTTTCAAACATGAAAATTTTAAAAACCTCCCAAAAGCATAATTTTTGAGTGACTAAGAAAGATCGATGCTTATTTTTTCATTTGCATGTTTTAAACTTGTTTAAATCTTGGTCAAACCTTATGATTTGACCAAGATTCCAATGGGCATAAAAAATTCAAAAAAATTAAAAACAATTAAAAATCAAAGCACATATAGTCTTCTTATGTCATATAGTAAGATTTTATGTTGATTAACAAGGTCTAGACATATTCAAACCAGAAAAAATCATGTATCTACGTACTCCCTAACCCTAAATTTTGTCTTATGAAGTCAAACATGAAGAGAAGTGGTTTTGAGTTTCAAACATGGAAATTTCAAACACCTCCCAAAAGCATAATTTTTGAGTGACTAAGAAGGATCCATGCTTATTTTTCATTTGCATGTTTTAAACTTGTTTAAATATTGGTCAAACCTATGATTTGACCAAGATTCCAATGGGCATAAAAAATCAAAAAAATCAAAAATAATTAAAAACCAAAGCATAGATAGTCTTCTTATGTCATATAGTAAGAATACATGTTGATAAACAAGGTCTAGACATATTCAAACCAGAAAAACTCATGTATTTACGTACCCTCTGACCCTAAACTCTGTCTTATGAAGTCAAACATGAAAGAAGTTGTTTTGAGTTTCAAACATGGAAATTTCAAACACCTCCCAAAAGCTTCATTTTTGAGTGACTAAGGATCCTTACGCCTGTACCCAACCGCCTCTATCTATCTCCGCAGTAGACATGTCTGGCCCTTGATAACAAATGTAACGATCCTTAATACAATTGATACAGAGAGATGGGATTTGGGTGAGGAATTCAAGGTTTGCGAGGAGACAAAAGCAACGTCGGGGCATAGAGCATCTTCAGTTGTGTTCTCTAAATTGTCCCCAAACGGTGACGCTATTTCTTTGTGCCGTGTTTAAAGGATGTCGTTGTCCAGCCGCACCCCCTAAACGCGCCCCCAAACTTGTTTTTACATTAATTTATTTTTTTGCATTTTCATTTCAATAAAGAGGAGGAACATTACACAAACTAATACATAGTTGGGAACATGATTTTACACAAACTAATACATACTTTGAAACATGGTTTTACGCAAACTAATACATAGTTAAAATATTGCAAAATGATAAAACACCTAACTAGTGTTGGCCTCGAAGATTTCGTATGTTCGCTGCCAAAAAAAGAACACTCTTAGTCACCCAAAGTGGAAGATCTACATGGCAATGATAGCTCGGTTGTTCCTACCAAGGGAGAACACATAGAAACCTCAGTGGTCATCTTCGCTGCGAAGAAAGAACACTCGGCATGTTCAATCGTCGTCTTCTTCGTCGTCGTCATGGTAGTCCTAACGACATAACGTGTTGTCGTTGCCTACTCGACAATACACCGGAGGAGGGATCCTCACGGAGGGGGGAAGAAGTGGGAGACATAGGGCAGAGAGCCATTGGGACTGTGGTACGCGCTTTACCCACCTTCGGAACACGCTGCACGGAGGCTGGGCCTACTGCTGCTTGTCTGGAATTATATGGACGCTTTCGCGCTGTTACAATGAGTTATGGTTGTGCCTCTAGGGCTCTCGGGATCCGGTTTATAAAGACGCTATGATCTAGGGTTTCCACGGAAAGTCCTAAACGGAATACAACATGCATAACTACGAAATATACATTGTCGTGCACGTCAAGTATCCACGTACTTCCTCACATGTCACCATGGATCCGGACACTTCATGGTCCTTCGTGGATCCGGATCCGATTCATGGCGTAGGTCGGTTGGGATCCGACTCCTGTTTTTGGGCTGGACATACTCCATCTTCTATCAACATCAACTGGATCATCCGGTGGGCCATAAGCAACCATCACCATCTGTGGGCCACCCGGGCTTGCCAAATCTAGACCACGTCGTAGGCAATACCCATGAATTATACCCACAACACGTGTCGTCGAACACCTTCACGCTCATCTCCTCGTCGCCTTGGTAGGAGAACATCAGTATGTAGCTGGCTTGGACGTCGTGGAAGCGCGCGAACTTCTCCCAGCCGATGTGGAGGTACATCTTGCCGCGCCCGTCGAAGAGCACGTCCATCGGCCACCGGCAGAAGCCGCAGCCAGCCTCTCCCGCAGCTGCAGTGCGGTCGGCTCGTTGCGTGCGACGAACTCGATGAACTTGTCCGGTAGCCTCTAGATGCCGAATGGGTCGCCATTGAGGATTGAGGACGACGATAAAGTCAAACTCCCACTCCCTCTCGAAAGACGACGATGACGCAGACGACGGCGACCGTGTAGGCCTTGTTGCTCCAGCACGGCCGCCGAGGCCATGGCCGCGACCTTAGCCTCTACCATGGAATGGCCCTCGACTCTTGAGATGGTGGCGGCTAGGGTTGGGGAGAGAGACGCTAGGGTTTGTGTGTGAGGAACAATGCGAAAGCGCCCCTTTTTTAGGCCGGAGGGAGGCGAGGGAGCGGTGGCGCACATTAACGCCCGCACGGAGAACTAGGCGCGACGAGACGTGTCGCTGCGCCTATGTGAAAATTGCACCGTCACTGCGCGCCAATAATTTCCGTCGCGAGGTAGGTTATGGTTGGGCGTCGTTCGTGTGTCAATAACGCGTCGGGCCCACCTCTACCCGCCTCGCTTCTCGCTCTGTCCGGCACGCCCGGAGCATTCCTGTGGTGCGGGGACAGCCTCGGAACGCCGGATACCGTATTGAGCCGCGCCGAGCGAAAGGAGGCTTTTGGGTGTGCGACTGAAGACGAAAAAATGTCCGACACGCTCTAAAACCTTTGAAAACGTTTTGGAGGACGTGACTAAAGATGCTATTAGGGGTAGAATTCAAGTTCACTCAGTACAGTATGGATACCACAAACTGAGTCCTGTACTATTCACGGTTGAAGGAAAGTAACAGTGAATCCTGAGTCGATGGACGCACATATTTTTCTTTTGTTCAGGAGGAGATAGAGACCAACGGATCCTCTCACTTGTCGTTGACACATTCTATTTTACACGATCTTTCGATGGCGACTTTCACTAGTGTAACGAGTAAAGTCTAGTCCATGACGATAATGAACTCGCTACATGGTAGCCAAATCCTTTTGTGACAATTGTATGTTTCACACAAAATCAGTGTGGTGGACACTCGAACACTGTCCTCTGTTGGCAATAAAAATAAGTGTGAGCTCCAGAGTTGGCATGTTTATGCCGGCCGTGTAGAGGATATCTGAGCCACACCCCATAAGCAGGGGAGCACCATTATACACTGACCCACCCGTTTCCCGTTACGCCTGGCCGGAGTGGCACTGTTACGCCGTCACTGTCTCGGCCGAGCTGACAAGCACGTTCAAGCCGGTGTGCCTCCGTACCCGCCCCCCTGTCTATCTCACAACCGCCGACGCGACGTGCTGTTGCGGCCGCCTACCAGTCTATCTGTCTGTCAAGATCGATGGATGGATCCATGGATCCATCGAGCAGCATAAATAATACACGCTGTACCGGTAGGCGCATCTATCTATCTATCGAAGTCGAACAGAACCTCCGCCGCTCCGACCATGACCCGCAAGAAAAAGAAAGAAAGAAGCTTCAGGTTGAAGCTACATCGCTCCCGATCGGCCGGAGCGTGGCGGTACAGTACGAGTCTGATGATCAATCAGGCGGAAGGGGTCCGTCGCTAGCTGCGGCAAGTACCGTCCTGCCCTGCGGCTGCGGCGGTGGTAGGGAGGCTTTACTTTCGACGCCGTACCTGGTGCTGACGCACACGCACTGGGCTGCCGGAGATGGGGCGGAAGAGTTTCTACAAAAGCGCCGGCAGCGGGGAGCCGACGCCGCGTCAGCGTCTGCTGCTCCCACGGCCCGGAAAGAGAGAAACTGCAATCGCTGCGCGACGTACCAGCCTAGCTACCTTGCCACCGATGTGCATGTGTGCGGGTCTGACTCACAAGGCCACCTTCGCCGGGCTGCAGGCCTGCCCGTAGGGGCGTTGACGCTTCAAACCTTGGGAATGCCGCGTCGTCTCCGTCCGGTCCCCGGTTCATCCATGGAAGTGGCGACAAGTTTTCTTTGTACCGGAGCCACAGGCCAAAGCAAACATGCATGGTTGAAAAACATGACGATGATATAATCTCACGTCTTAGAGCATCTCCACCGGCGGCTTTTAAATAGTCGTCGGCAGGGATGCTGGCACTGCTGTATGAGGAGCGCCAGCAGTGCATCCTCTATTTGGGACGTTGTTTTCACACCGACGTCCTCCATACGGTGGTCCTCTATTTTTTCTTTTTACAATATTTTGAAACAATATATTAATCACATTTTATTCATACTATATTTAATTATTTATATAATCACATAAATAGTATTTAAATTATTCATACAATCACATACATAGTACTTAAATTATTAATACAATCAAACAAATAGAAATTAAATTATTCATATAATCAAATAAATAGAAATCAAATCATGCATTGTTTGCGGCTCCTCTCCTCGCCCACAAATGCGCAGCTAGATCTGCTCGAACTTGAGCATGAACACCGCATCTCGAATTTCATGATGCATGTGAAGGAAAGCGGCAAATTCTTGTGGTACATGTTCTACCTCATCAAGAGACCCTTGATAATCAAATGGTTGATCAGCACAGGTACATCACGTTCGCTCTCAATGATCATGGTGTGCATGATCACATAGGCGTTCATCATCTTCCACATATGAGACTTAGACCAAGTGAGACCTGGGTACCTGACAACGGCGAAACGCTGCTGAAGCACCCAAAAAGCACGCTCAATATCCTTGCGAGCTGCTTCCTAGCATGTTGCGTCCATCTCCGAAGCTGGAGACGGGATTGTCTTAACAAATGTAGCATACGTCAGGTAGATACCATCAGCTAGATAGTATCCCTTGTTGTATGCGTGGCCATTTACCTCAAAGTTCACGGCAGGAGCTTGTCCCTCGCCTAGCTCGAAAAACACTGGAGAGCGTTGCAACACCTTGGTATCATTGTTTATTCCTGCCATGCAAAAAATGCATGCCAAATCTAGAGGTCATGGTCTGCCACCATCTCAAGAATGACACCGCACTCAACATTATGCCCCTTGTAGATCCCCTGCCAAGAAAAAGGGCAATTCTTCCAGCCCAATGCATTCCGAGCATTCCAGGAAATCCTCTTGCTGCATTTTTTCCAGGATGTGAGCTCTATCATCTGCCCTTGGTGCTCTCAAATAGTCTTTAGAAAACACCGCTATGACGGCTCGGCAAAACCATTAGAGAGTATGTGAACATGTTGACTCCGCCATCTGTAGGTAGTCATTGGCTGTATCTGGAGGAGCTCCGTATGCAAGACAGCGCATTGCAGCAGTGCACTTTTGAATTGAGGTGAAGCCCCATAAACCTCTGCAATCTTGCTTGACCATGAAGTAGTCGTCATACTCCCTGACGCTATAGACAATCTTCATGAATAGATCCTTGTTCATCCTAAACCGGTGCCGAAATTCCTACGACGAATGAGTCACTTCGTCGTTGAAGTACTCGGCGTCAAGGAGCATTGCGCCGGCTTGACGATGCCGGTTGATGTTCCTCCTCTTGCCTAGCTTTGAGCCGCCAAGCCGAGGCACGTCGAACAAAGGCTGGCGAACGCGGAGAAAGCTCATCAAAATCAGCTGCTGCTGTTGCCGCCGGACGGCCTCAACGTTCTGCTCCTCCATGAACAGCTACACCATCATCTCGTCGTCGTTGTCTATCGCGACAATCCGACGAACACCTTGCGGGCGGGGCAGTTGTGCAGCGGCGGCGGCGAGCTTTGTTCCGGGCGAAATGGCGGCCGCCGGTCGAGAGGGTGGCGACCTTGTCGATGGACGATAGTTCCTGGACAGACGGCGGTGTCTATTGCATGCAGGGGTGTGACGACAACGATGACGGTGGTGATATAGAGGGGTGGAAGTCAGCTCGGGTATGGGTAGGAGGTGGGGAAAGCGGTGCGTCTGGCTGCCAGGCGGAGCCCACACTCGTTTTCTGACGTGCCGTGAGGCGCCAGCGCCTCCGATCCGCGCCCTCTATGAAAGGGCCGACAAGGGGTTACCGGCGCTTCTATTGGGCTCGAAAACTAGCCGACGCCTAAAACGCTATCGGGACCGCTATGGGCCGCGCCGGTGGAGATGTTCTTATCTTATAGGTTTTGTTCGCCTAATTAACACTCAGAGAAATGTAACTTCGGTTCGGCGACTACTGTGTTTTGCACTTTTTGCTGAGTGTGTTGTGTGCAACGGGTAGAAAAAGGTGCAAGGTGCATTTCTCACTAAATAGGGGCGACAAAAATCTGTAGGACCTAGATAGGCTCCAGCACATGTAGCTAGCCTACAATTTCTGAAATTTCAAGACTCTATGTGGTGATAGGGGGAGCTTTGGGTATTAAGTTTAGTCACATATTACTAGTTGTGGGAGAGTTGGAGTATTTATAAGGGAAGGTTTTCTCCTCCTCCCACTAAGTAAGTGAGCTGAGCAGATAAGGAGTTCACGCATACTCTTCCTCCTTCGCCGCCCACGACGCATCGCACGCATGTGCTTGGAGACAAGTTAATGGATGCCGATCTGCATATCTAAGATGGGATGCTAAGTTTGATGTTGTCGATGACGGAGGTGAATTATATGCTACTGAGCAGTTTTGTGACTACAAAATAGCTAAGAACCGATCTATAGTTGAACACGCTCACTGAGATATAGATCATGGCGGAGGAACTCGATCTCCTCAAGTGTGTTCTACCGAAAAGATTCGTCACCAACCGGATAGAATTGCAATTCTATCTACATGATCATTGGCACCGGAGAGGAAATAACTTGTGGTATGGTAATTTGTTACCTACCGTTATTTTTGTTTTCTGGCCCACAAAATGGTGGGTTGATACTGGTACTAATTTTCATGTTGTTCGCTAACATCTTCATGTTTACATCTTATCGGGCCCGAGGTTTCTCTATCATGATGGGGAATAGAAAACATGCCAATGTTCTTGGTGTTGACACCGTAGAACTAAAGTTTACTACGGGAAAGATCACGCAATTGGAGAACGTGAATTATGTCCCTTCTATCAAAAACAATTTCGTTAGCGGCTACGCCTTATGAAAGATGGGTTAAGTTGGTGTGTGGGTCCAATGAACTTGTACTTTCTAAGTATGGAACTTTTGTTCGAAAATACTATGCATGTGGAGGCAACATTTCATTTCTCTTTGGGGAACTTATGTGGTAATATATGTTGTGAACCATGTATGCACTAGTATTGAAGAGACTAATGTTGGTATTCATGATTTTGTGATATTAATTTTGGTTGTATGTCGTGGCTTGCAAGTATGAGTTTAATTCCGAAGTCCACCTTAGTCAAAGGCTCTAAGTGACATCCTTAGTCAAAGACTCTAAGTGTCATATTTGTGTGCAAGCAAAACATCCTTGCAAGCCTCATAAGCCGGCGTAGGAAAGAAACGTGGCACCACTTGTGCTCATATAATCAGACCCCATGTGCGATGAATGGTGTGTTTACAAAAGATGAAAATAAATATTTGTTCACGTTGATTGATGATTTCACTAGGTATTGTTATGTGTATCTCCTGAAAACTAAGATGAGGCTTTAGATTTCTTCAAATCTATAAGGCTGAATTTAAGAATCAATTTAAAATAAAGATAAAAAGGGTATGGTTGATCATGGTGAAGATTACTTTTTTAACGAGTTGAATTTATTATGTTTGGAACATGGTATAATCCATGAGAGAACGCTTCCCAATGCCCCTCAATCCAATGATATTGAAGAAATAAAAAAAAAGTCGGACATTCCCGGTCATGATGTACATGATCATCCTCTTACCTTGCACTGGGTCTTGTTCCATATGCGGATCTAGTAGATGTACTCAGTCTTATGTATGTGGTTAAGTCGGCTAGTGGATGTGTATTGTTACTTTTGGTAATTAAACTCACTTGAAGATTGCCTAACAACCTAACAAAATCACAGTTGGTTTTCCCGAGAAACGAATTAAGACATTGTTTTAGTAATGAGAAACAGGGAAAACTACAAAGCATTATTAAACAGTTAAGTAGGATGACACAACTTAAATGTATTTTGAGAATTTTTCGGCCGACGGATCGCCTTTCATGGCAACAACACAATATATAGTGTTGCTATGGTTTATTTGTGGCCCCTATATCCGTGGAAGTACTTTTATGCGCAGACTCAGTTGAGATTGCTATTCGTGTGACGAAACGAGGGCCACCGCTTGTCCCTACTTCAGCTCGTCGGCGCTACAATTCACTTACGCACGGTCGTGCGTACTCTGCTTTGATTTCATTATTTTTCCCTTGTGTATACTCTCTACATGTGTGTTTTGGATATGGAGGTCGATACAAATTAGTTACCTTTATGTTTTTTTAGGGAATGGCATTCAGATAGCTTCATTGATAATTAAACACACTTACATCGTTTATCAGGAAAGGCAAAAAAAATCTAGGGGGCTCATCGTTCTAAATACAAGAATCAAATTTTTTTAAACTATGCCTCGCAATCTCATGTGCGACCGAATTTGCTTCCCTTTGACAATGAATAAACTCCACCTCTGTGAAACTTGTTGCTAGGATGGCACAATCATCGAAAATAGCTGATGATGATGTAGAACAGAACCCACCATCTTGCATCGTCTCAGTTACCTCGGAATTATCTGATTGAATAAAAAAATTATTGCACCCGATGTGTTGTGCTAAGCACAACCCCTCCCATAGAGTATAGGCCTCTGCCATGGTCGAATCAGCGACGAAAGGAACCTCTTTGCAGGCCACAGCAACAAAATTTTCAAGTGAGTCTCTGATAACGGTTTTGTTCTATTAATTATTTTGTAGACCATAGGATGTAAACCTTCATGCATTCTAAAAGTCTGCAAAAAACCAACACATAATATTTTGTTGTTCTATGTGCACTAATTGTTCATTGTCGATTTTTTACCCCGTCTATTGGAAGCTCTAAACGTCAGAAAAAGTTATTGGTTGAGCATCAGGTTGTCCTCCGTCTACCCTATTTGTTTTTGGTTTACTCATAGAGCCTAAATAAATATGTGTTTATACTACCAGACAAAACAAAATTTGTTTACCTCGCCTCTTGGAAGCTCTAAACATCAAAAAAAGTTATCAGTTTTTTTTAGAGGAACCACATATTTCATTAATCAAAAACAAATTACATGAGGTAACACATGTGAAAACTAAAAGACAAATCAGGATAAAATAATTATAATAAATTTACAGATAAAATCCTAAAAGATCGAGAAATACAAAACGATCCCTACGATTTCCTGCAACCACCATAGCCAGGGGCCGCCGCCCAACTCCAGCGCAGTTGAGCATCAGGTTGTCCTCTGTGTACCCGATTTGTTTTTGGTTTCCTCATAGAGCTTAAATAGATATGGGTTTACACTGTCGGACAAAACAAAATTTGTGATTTCGTTGCGAAAGTGTATTTGATTACTTTGGATCTTGACTCATTTTTGCATGTTTATCATCCACTGTAGCAGCACTTCCAGGCTTCAGTTCTGAAACATTTTTGTTGACTGTATCATGTAGTTGAAGATATTATCTTTTTGTGGTAGTTTCTGTAGGACAAAAGTAGACGGTTAGTGATAAGCTCGGTACCGCAGGCCTATCTGAAGGGAGGGTGATTGGTCCTTTGTTATTTTGCCTATCTGAAGCATGTTTAGAGTACTAAAACTCATTTTTCTCCCCAAACTTGGTAGAAGTGAGTACACCCGTAAGCAATATTTGTTGATCCTGACGACACGTACCTCATCGAGGTCAATGCGATGCGGGGTGCAGTCTGCGCCGTCAGCAACTACAACAATAGTGAGCGGTTGTGGCACTTAGCTAGAGTATGATGGTTACGTAGTAGTAGTTTACATCTGGCTCCAATGATTCAAGCTACTGTATACTTGGCCATCCGTTCATTGGACGAGCGACACATGTTGCGATCTCAACGACGTCTGCAACTGCCGCCACAAAGCGCGCGCTAATCGTGTCAGGTACTAATGAAATGCTAATTAAGGTGACCGGCCGTTCCTTGGTCACTGGTGCTATGATGTCTGTTAGTAGTGTGCCGACTGGGTTTTGCGTTGATGCGTGGGATTAGGGGGGATCTGTCCTGAAAAGAAGTGCCCTCTCCCTCCCCCATCGATCTAGTATTGCACACCAAGTGCAACCGCACTTTATTATGTTTTTCCTTCCCCCTTTCCGTTCCTTGCTTTCAGGCTCGGCCTAAAAATTCCCCATCCTCAACTAGTCACTTTACGAATTCGGAGCGAGAGGATGATGACAACTTAACCCACCAATCGGGAATATTAATAACAATAATTCTGTAGTAAAGCCTAAACTTTCTCGATGCCTAGCTTGGTGGAATCATCAGCTAGCGCGGGGAAAAGGAAAAGGAGAAGAGAGGCATAGATGCACGCAGCATCGATCGACCGCTCGCTCATGCCGGAGGAATACGATTTCATCCCGTGTTGTCAATGCGTAGAAAATTGCGGCTCGAGGGAATAATAAGCCCAGCCCAGCAGTGCATATAGAAGAAGCGTGTGTCGACCAAACTTGTTTTCTATTTGACCCTGCTAGCAAGATGAATGATGTATCGTGTTGTGTTGGTGCTGCGAAGAACGATTCAAACGTGCGTGCGCTTTGACACGATATATAGTATGCGACCCGGTGGCTGTTCGTCTATGGCTACGACCCGTAGTTTTCTAAGCTTGGAGAGACGGCACTGCTAGTGGTAGCTAGGTAGGTTTGTTTCAAGGGAGAAGAAAAAGACTGTAGCTTGCGAGTGGTGACAAGGTAGCTAGCTAGCTAAGCTAGGCAAAAGGAAGAAATATACGCAGGGTCAGGGTGGGTGGGTGGTACACACAAACAAAACAAAACAAAACCAAGCAAGCCAGGGTGATGAGCCAGACCCGTGGACGGTGGCACGTGCACGTACGATAGATCGGCGTCCATGGTGTGGCGTGAGCTGTCAGCCCGTGACCACCAAAGCGATTTGAGGAGCTCACATGTGCATGGCTAACTAATCTCTGTGATCGTGTGTGTGTGCGATGTGATATTTTCTTTCTACGCAAGCATGTTTTAGAGGCCCACCTCATCTACCTATCCATCCATCCATCTATCACGACTCGCTGGGTCCAATGGTTTCATTATGCGCTCGCGCGGGGTGTGCATGCTGGTTGCTGAATGCAGCCAGCCACTCAGTGGCTTGCGTTGCTGGGCTCCAACTCCGTTCGATTGATCCATCCATCGTCCACGCGAATTTAATTTCACTTCAAGGCAAGGTTAGCTTTGCTTTTCATTGGGCGATCCGTGCAAGACTGGTGAACGCCACCGGAAGTACGACGACCGGACCGATCAACAGGCTGGTGGCTTTTTGGAGGGAGGAGCGCGCTAGCGAGCTGACGCATGGCAATATTATTGCCTTCTGTTTCAAGCCACCCCCTCCTCTCTGGAGTATCTCTATTGGGCTGAAACGGTTTATTGCGTCAAGGACTAGCGGTACGTGCAGTAGCTACTCTTGGCCTAGCACTACTACGGTGTTTATGTGGACTGTATGTATGCATGCGTAATCTTCAATGATAGTATCAATCAGGTACATGCCCCCGTCCAGCATTTTGAAAGACGGGCCGTTCGATTGTCAGTTGAAGTCATCGACACTTAACCTACGCAACGCCTCAACGCTCACGCTGGGTGACGATCGGTTGCAGTTTCTTCCCGGGGCCTTGTTTACTTCTACTGTAATTTTGGAGATCGGACGCCATTATTTCGGATCTCCAAGAATCCCCACTTATCTATTATCTATTTATTTCTTCGAGTTCGAACAAAATAATTTCGAGATATCCCCTTCCATCCTCTTCCATTCCCACATTTTTTTTGTCTAAACTAAAAACTCTCCATCATACAAGTAGTGTATTTTCGGGAAGAGTATATACGAGGGGATTGGGTGAACATCAAATTCCCTCCCATCCCCAAACCTATTGGGAAGAAAATTCGTGAGACGTAAACAAGGCCTAAGGGAAATTTGGTGGCACGCAACCACCGCTTCCCTCAACCGCCGTCGGCAAAATTTCGGCCATGTCGGTTGTTCCAAGCACTCACCCATCCCTCCCTTCCCCCGTCTCTACGGCAGCCGCTGGAGGATTTCTACCGCCTCTCACAAGTCACAACCACTCTAGCCACCACCAACGTCCTCAACCCCTCGACGCAACAACGAATGCGCTTGGCCCTCCATCGCCGTTCAACCCAAATGCAAAGAGGCAAGCGATGAATGACGAGAAGCTGGTGGCTACAGCAGCGCCACGACACAAGAAGGGCAAAATTACCGCATGGTCGCAAGGCAAAACTCCGCTAGTGGTTGCCGAGCAAGCGACCAACCAATTTTCCGTACAAAAAAAACCTCACCCAACGAACTTTTGGACGACGCAAACAAAAAGTGTTTCCAGAAGTTTCTTGCGTGGCAGATGCGATTCCATGGCTACTAACGAAGCAGGCACATTTTTTCCGTTGTGGTAGATCCCATACCTTACTCTCTAGTTTCCAGTACTTTCCCAAATTGGAGAATCTTGAGGGGTGGAAATGGCCGGCCCCATGCGAAAATATCTTGTCAGGACCTGACACGCGGGCCCAAGTGTAGCAGGTCGGGTACATGTGCACAGAAAGTGGTTGTGTCCCCTTATATATATGGATCCCAGTACTATATGGCTTGGGATCTTCTACGGGAAGGTGTGGGTCCAGGTCAGGGAAGCAGGCAACAGATAGAAAAGTATGTTGACAGAAGCGTGCATGTGGTGGGTTACATGTGCAGAGCAACCCGAATCCCAGATTGTGGTGACCCTGCATACCACTGCATGTTGTAGTATGCCAGTCATTGATATAACATT
>NC_061510.1:48390146-48404381 GCF_022539505.1 Lolium rigidum | reverse complement strand
CTTGCTTACTTATGCATATCCATCTCTATTGGATTGACTAGCTCGAGCTTGGCCTCTCTCTTGCCGACATCACTTTGTTACTACCAAGTGATGAGTAATCCCTTATGGACCCTAGCTTTGTTTTGAACTCAAGCTGAGTAATGATATATTTCTTTTTCTTGTTGGCTTTGATGAAATTAGAGATATCCACTTGTAGGGGATCATGTAAATGAATGCCACTTGTGGTATCCTTTGAAGAAAAAGGATCTGTTTACGATGGTTTTAAAATGCTAGGTGGTGCTAGGTGATTCGGCTTGGCTGCCAAGGTTGGTTTTATCTCGGTTAACTTGGATAGGCTATGTGTTCTTGCTTACTTATGCATATCCATCTCTACTCGGATTGACTAGCTCGGGCTTGGCCTCTCTCTTGCCGGCATCACTTGGTTACTACCAAGTGATGAGTAATCCCTTATGGACCCTAGCTTTGTTTTGAACTCAAGCTGAGTAATGATATATTTCTTTTTCTTGTTGGCTTTGATGAAATTAGAGATATCCACTTGTAGGGGATCATGTAAATGAATGCCACTGTGGTATCCTTTGAAGAAAAAGGACTGTTTCGATGGTTTTAAAATGCTAGGTGGTGCTAGGTGATTCGGTTGGCTGTCAAGCTTGGTTTTATCCGGTTAACTTGGATAGGCTATGTGTTCTTGCTTACTTATGCATATCCATCTCTCATTGGATTGACTAGCTCAGGCTTGGCCTCTCTCTTGCCGACATCACTTGGTTACTACCAAGTGATGAATAATCCCTTTGGAGCATCTTGCTCCATGCATGCTATGTGTGTTTGAGCATCTTGACTTATGTCACCATGGTTGCTGGTTTGGTGGTGTTTTTGTACTTGTCGATGATTAGATGGTTGGTTGATCACTCGTACACTCCGGGGTGTCGCTAGTGAGCCCGGTGTGATGGCACAAATATCAATCTCTTGTGCATCCTACCCGGCCTCACTAACGCCATCCCGGGATGTTCATATTTGTTTCGACCAACAAAGTATGAGGCATTCCATTTAGTTCATACTAGCTACTTCTTAATTGCATTGGCCTTTCTTCCATTTTAGTGCCGATGATTAGAATGTTTGGTCACCTATACGCCGCAATATACTTTGTAGACGAGCCCCCCTTTCCCTGGCCGCCGTTCCGTGAACGAGTCCTTGATGAGACAACAACGCCGACATGCCTCTCCGGCGCAGCACCACTTTTCTTCTCTCGCCGTCCCGTACGTGAACGAGTCCTTAATGCCAAGACGGTGCCAGCCTCCCTAGCATCATGCCGACCTCTGTTGTCGCGCTTCGGGCCGTGTCGATCACGCGCCTGCACTCTTCGCCTTTTGCCCGGTGAACGAATAGACTAATCGTTGGAATAAGGAAGCCGATGACGGCCGATCGCAATTTAATCTTGCGACCGGCTGTCATCGGTTTCCTTATTCCAACGATCAGCCTATTGGTTCACCGGGCAAGAAGGCGAACGATGCAGGGCGCGGGACACACGGCTTGAAGCGCGGCAACACGGCCCGGCATAATGCTTGGGCAGGCCGGCACGGTCTTTGCATCAAGGACTCGTTCACTGGACAGCGAGGGACTGGCGTGGTTCTGCGCCGGAGATGCAGATCGGCGTTGTTGTGTCGTCAAGCACCCGTTGACGGAACGCCGACCGGGGAAAGGGGCCCTTCTGCAAAGTATACGGCGGTGTATACTGCAACTATGGTTTCTGACCATAGTATTTGTGTTGACCAACAATGTATGAGGCACATATTCTATTTTGACATTCCATTTGCTTTGAGTTTTTCAAAATGCCGATGATTAAAATGTTTGGTCACCGTACACTCGGGGGTGGCGTAAGTGAGCCTGGTAAGATAGCACAAATATCAATCTCTTGTGCATCCTACCTGGCCTCGCTTACACCATCCCTAAATGTTAATATTTGTGTTGACCAACAATGTATGAGGCACTTATTCCATTTTGTCATTCCATTTGCTTTGAGATTTTCAAAATGCCGATGATTAAAATGTTTGGTCACCGTACACTTGGGGGTGGCGTAAGTGAGCTCGGTAAGATAGCACAAATATCAATCTCTTGTGCATCGGACTTGGTCTCACTTACGCCATCCCTGAATGTTAATATTTGTGTTGACCAACAATGTATGAGGCACTTATTCCATTTTGTCATTCCATTTGCTTTGAGATTTTCAAAATGCCGATGATTAAAATGTTTGGTCACCGTACACTCGGGGGCGGCGTAAGTGAGCCTGGTAAGATAGCACAAATATCAATCTCTTGTGCATCGGACTTGGTCTCACTTACACCGTCCCTGAATGTTAATATTTGTGTTGACCAACAATGTATGAGGCATTTATTCCATTCTCTTGTGCATCGGACTTGTTGGTCTCACTTTCTTCCATTTTCATCATAGTAGGAACTGGATGAAGGACCCCGATGCAAGCGAGCCTGGTGGGTAGAGATGACGGAGCAAAGGAGGAACCGGATGAAGACTACTTTGTATCTCGAAATTGTGAATTTTGTATGAATTAAGAGTTGTATGCAAAACATTTGACACTTGCCACTATATATGTATCTCGATCGGGCTCTAAGTAATGTGATGATGATGTCTATGTTATATCCGTGCAATGTACATGATATTTATATTATATCTGAATGTTGCTGTATATAACCTGTGTATACGTGTATCCGTATTGCTGTCTATAAACTGCATGTGTATAGCGAGGCAGCACAAAATCATGTATAATACAAGCAAATTCTATGGCGCACTAAAAACCAATTCCGTGGCGCACGCTTTTCGTGGCGCACCTAAGAACAAGTGCGCCACGAAACCTTAATTACGTGGCGCATGGGCAGGTGCGCCACGAAACCTTATTTTTGTGGCGACGTTTCTGTGGCGCACCTCCCATGCGCCACAGAATCCATTTTTCGTGCGCCACTGATGAGGCTTTTCCTACTAGTGCACATTCGAAATGTGTCGTGGAGCAATATCTACTATCCTCGTGGAAATGCGCACTTTTGAACTTGGGAGTATATTCTCCTATTATCTAGAAAAAATATTTAAAATGTTAAAAACATCTGAACAAAAAATTGGCATATATACATCGATATTATATGTGTGCATGCTAAATTTCGCGGAAAACTAATATGTTTTGTGTCATGTGTAAAAAAAGATAAAGAAATGTATCGTTTATGAGCACACGGCATGTGAAAAGCTCCTTTTAAGCACCAATTTCTTTTTTTTTGCACACGATCAGTTTTCGGCCAAACAACATTCTGAGCACATAGAATGTTGACATTTATACGATAATTTTCTGTTCGATATTTTTGACATTTTAAACTGTGTTTACAACTCATTTCAAAAACCAGGAGCATATGCTCCGAGGTGCAAAAACGCTTCGTCCCTATCCTCGTCACAACAAAAGCTTTACAAAGTATTACTCCAACAACCCTAAATTCGATAGCTAGATAGTCCTAGCGGTCCTGCCTTGTTTCCTAGTCAAAACCCTTGGGAAAGGCTGAATTGAAGTCACTCTTTTTCAATAAAAAAGAAAAGAAAAACAGACTGAATTGGAGTAGTGACACTGCTGTGAGAAGCGTGCCAAGGAAGGAATGTCATCTGCAGCTCAAACGATCAGCATGGATGCACCTACCTGATCGACGTAGCCAGCCAAGTCAACGAATTGAAACATGAAAAGCGAGATGGATCTTTAAGGCGTAGTGATCTTCTCAGGGAGGCATGGTGGACAACTGGATTTGGTCAACCACACATCATCCCATCGATCCATCCGCGTCGACACACACAGGGAGAGAGAGAGGTGGATTCGCATACCGATGCTATCCGGTTTCCAGTACCGAGGAGTTAACCGATCGAAGGGACGGCCGTCGCGCCTCGTCCATGCGCCGGGCTGACCAGTGGCCTGCCTGGTGAGCTAGCGGCATGGACGGATAAGGAAGAATTTGTGATATGGCCAATGACACCACCCTCCACCTCGTCGGTACTCGCAGGGGCAGGGCGCTAGCTACCTAGTGCAACTGCGCGTGGTCGCCGCGCGCGCGCGCCGCCGCAGTTTCTTCTTCCTTTGCTGCCGCCGCAGGCCGCGCTTCGTGCTGCTGCCATCGCTGACTACCTGCTTCGTGCTGTGAATGCACCCGGTTCGCAGAGCTGTGACGACAGGCTATAGGATTGGGTGCCGCACACAGGTTCCAGCTATGATCGGTGATAGGGTCCAGTCCTGGACAGGTGACATTCGAATGGATAAATTAAGTTAGCCACGTGTATGCGCTCCTTCAGTCGGATTTAGGGCACGTGGAATGGTTGATAAGAGCATTTCCAGTCGCGTCCCCAAACCGTCCCCCAAAGACGCGTCGGATAAAATAACGTTCCCAGCCGCGTCCCCCAAACCGTTTTTTCCGGCGCGGCCCAATACGGTGTCCGGCGCCCCGAGGCATCCCCGCCCCACCGGGGAGGCTCCGGGCACGCCGGACACAACGAAAAGCGAGGCGGGGAGTGGCGGGGCCGACCCGTCAGCGGCACATTGAATTTTAACCTAACGGTCGCTTACCTCGCGAAGGAAGTTATTCGAGCGCAGTGACACACGATGGCATCTTTGTCATAATGGCGACGGAGGGGCAGGCGAGACGTCTCGTCGGTGCTACGCAGCCTCCACGCGTCGCCGGCGTTTGCACGCCACCGCGCGTTCCCGCGCTTTCTTCCCGCCTCTTCTCGCCTCTTCCCGCGCTTTCTTCCCGACGCCGCCGTCTATAAAAGGCCCTCCCGGCTCCATGGCAGCCACCACAGCCGCCGGCACCCCTTTCTCCACCATAAGCACAGCCCTCGTCGCTCCACCGCCGTCTCCTCCACCACCAGTGCGCAATGATGAACCGCCCCGGCGATGGCCAGCTCCCTCCACCGTCGTCTCCTCCAGCACCACCTCCACCACCAGATTCGCAGTTCGACATCGACGTCGTCGCCCGGGAGGTGCGGCGGCGACTGGGCGGAGATTTGACGTGAACATCGTCAGCAGCGGCGGGAGGCACTCGAGCAGCAGGCCCGCCAGCAGCGTGAGGCGGCGCACGCGGCGGCAGAAGCGGTGTTCTATGCCCCTGACCCCGCAGCTGACGAGAGCGCGGCGGCAGCAGCGTGGCAGGAGGAGGCGCTGGCGGACACCATTGCGACGTTCGACGCCTCCACGGCAGAATATGTGTGGCGGCGCCGGACGGAGGAGATTCGCCAGCGGTGGACTGATGACCGCCGTCGCCAGCGCGAGGAGCGGGAGGCGCAGTACCGTGAACCACGGGAGGCGATCGAGCGCCGGCAGCAGCTGGCGGCGGAGGAGCGTCAGCAGCGGGAGGCGGCGCTGGCGGCAACGGAGGTGGCCTGGGGGAGGCGGGCGGAGGAGTTGGCGGCGGAGGCCGACGCGTTGGCGGCGGCGCTGATGGAGGCGCCAACGGATGAGAAGGAGGCTGAGATGGAGGAGGAGGAGGCCGAGGCGGAGGAGGAGGAGACGGAGAAGGAGGACGATGACGACGACGAGTTCGAGTGGTCCGACGACGACGGGCCGCACCCGGACGAGACGGTCGATCAGCAACGCGTGCTCGTCGAGTCCTTCGAGACGGAGAAGAAGCTCCAGGACACCGCCCGTGCCCGCGAAGAGGTGCACATTCACCGCGCCGTCGAGCTCTCCCTCCAGGCGGCGCAGCAGGGGAGGGCAGGCGATGCCGCGCTGTTGGAGCAGCGGCGTCTGGCCACCGCCCTACGCATGGAGAGGCGGTGCGCGCAGCAGGAGCTGCGGCAGAGGGGAGGCGACGACGGGGCAGGGCCGTCGAACGCACCGCCGGGCGGTCAGTAGACTAGGGTTTAGATGAAATGTAGCCGTTTTCATTCAAACTTTGTAATATATAATCAAATTTGAATGAAAACATTTATTTTTGTGCACTAATATTTATTTGGGGATTTTGTTTGGGGGACGCGACTGGGGAGCGACGTCCTCCAAACGCGGCATGAATAAAACACGTCCTCCAAACGCTCAATCCGGCGTCGTTTGGGGGACGGTTTGGTCGGCACGACTGGAGATGCTCTAAGATCGTCTTATCTTAATTATGCCACGTAATTTAGATATAACAATAAAACATTATATATAATATGTTATTTTTTAGTCTTACCTTTAGTAATGAGACATCTTAAATATGTGGTGAGAATGACTGTGCTAAGAGACATCTCTTAGCTAAGAGAAGGCAAAAAAAAATCATGTTTTTATTTCTCCACCTCAGCGTTTATGCTACGTAGCACTGCTAAGATATCACCACTGTACATGTCCTAAATTCGAAGTGCACGAATCTCGGTTTCTTAAAGACATGGTTCGTTAAGCTAGTTATCCTTAACAATCTAAATTTCAAAATTGGCTCAGCTGATTAAAAGGCAAACGCTTGTGAACTCACATAAACTGTGTTAAGTGTCGTCAAAACGTTTACCTTGTGAGCCCTCAATCGCTAGGTACTTCAACTTTTTCTTAGCAATCATATGATGAAAAATGGGATTTAGAAACACCAGAGAAATTAAACATTGATAGACATGAGCTAATGGGCAAGACTTTAACCAAATACGCTAGACTGCCTGGGCTGCTACCAATTAATGAGCTTCACGGCCGATTCGAGAGGTATCGCTCTTGTAAGATCATTAAGCATTTTTTTTTTGTCAAAATGGGAAGAACGCCAGATTCTGCATCAATAGATGCACATAACTTTCTTTATTTCACAGTTTTGAGTTTCCACGTTTACATCTTATTATGGATCTCAAAGAGTGTACATAAAGATCAACCAACGAAATACAAAGGTCGTCTATGTTCATCAACAAAATGATCCGAGCATAAACGAGATGAGCTCACGAGTGCTTGCAAGATTTTTTGTGTTTGGCCTTTTTTTTGTCCACCCCTAGGAAAGGCCTTGTTTACTCTACAAACTACTCCTCTCTCTACGATTAAAAACCTTTCCATGGTCTTTGACATAAAACTTTCGGACATAGCGTGTGCTATTTAAAACGAAATTCATTCTACAATTACAACTGTAACATCAGTGCAATGTTGTGACTTGTTTTACATAGTACTGATCAAACTCCACTTTTGGTTCGATTAGATCACCCAACATTAGTTGCAACTCGTATGCAACTCATACGCTAACATGGTTCATGTTATAACCCCACTGTTCGGGAGGAGGTTGCAGTATATTTGAAAAACGTGTTTTTGTAGATAGGATTTATAATCTCTCTTCTATGTTACCTTGAAGGGACGTTTCTCACCCTCTTAATATTGTACTCTATGGGTGTGTTTGGTTACATGTGTTTCTTGCATGCCGGTGCCATGGCATGTTGGAGTATGCTTAGCCGCATGCATGGTTGAAGCGCGTTGTGTGGTATGTTTATTACCACATTGCTTTGCCTTGCATGAGAGAATAAACGTAAACCTGGTGTTTGGGTCCATCCATGTGCATCCATGGTGCAAAGTTTGGGTATTTGGTTAAGTGTGTATTGAGTGCTCACCTCTTCTCAACATGGTGAAGTTGCCTTTTTTTCTACACCATCACACTTACAAATAACTTAGAACTACTTTCTTTTTGACAAACAAAACTCAAAACTTACATCATGATAATTGTGTGAAACAATGAGAAGACTAGTTCGGTCAAACGAATTTTGAAGCGCTCAGCTATGTGCGATGAAATTGATGTACAAACTCTAAACATAAATATGAAATTAAAGATTTACATTTAAAAAAATTACATATCGACCGTCAGAATATAATCATATCGTCAATGTGCACTTTTGTGTGTAGACCTCATCATGAACTGGTTGACCAAAAATAGATGCTTAAGAGAGTGTGTGGGAGAGAGAGATAGAAGGAATCATTCATAACACAGACACATAGACACACGGACACATTAACACATTACGGTAACATTAGGGAGAAAATGAATAAATACTTTCGCAATGATTACTTAAATGGAAAAGTTAATTATGATAGTTGTGCAAAAAGATGAGATGGAGCAATATCTCAAAGTAATTTTGAAAAGAATGACTGTGTGTGTTCAATTTGAAGAAATTGATCTAAAAAAACTCTATGCCTAAAGTAAAATGAAGATACCGAGGAAAGAATCATCCAAGATCATGTATGGTCCCTATATTGGTAGAGGGAACTGTGTTCCTCTCACAGCCTTGAACGAGCATGCATGACTAGAAAGAGTTGATTCAGGTATGCATGCGCATCCACTCTCACATGCAACCAAAAACTAGATTTTGCATCTCGTGAAAATGGTTGGGTTGGATGCAGGCAATCCAAACACGCCATATGTAAGCTGACCAAGAGATTTGACAAATTATATATACCAATTCCACAATACTCATTGTATATCATCCTAAAACAAGCGTGAAAGAAAATAACAATCTATTTTAGAAATAAAGTGTATAAATAATCAAAATAAAAAAATGTGTGTTTGACAAAAATTTATAGAAATGTATATTAACATCTACCATGCCAAATAAAATTGATGGAAAATGGTAGAAAAAAATCCCTACTACATAATTTTTCATTTATAAAAGATATTTTTAAAGGGCACCAAATATTCCCTTAACAAATTATAGGGTATCAAGCCATTGTTGGATCCCTTCTTTCAAGATAGGCTTATCCATGTGCATAATAAGCTTGAAGTCTTCTGTGAAGAATCTAAAACACTCAGACATGCATATATACCATCAAAGATGTGCATGTTTCAATGGTTCCATAAATCCCGACATCCAGTGATTAGCACTTCCTTAATACATTTGATGTTATATCTCTTCCTCGCATCCAAGCATATTCATGATGTCCATATCAGTGTTCTATTCCACATAAAATCTCCGCCACAAGCGTTGGCTAAAATCACATTTGAAAAATAAATGCATGTAGCAATAATTGGTGTTATCGTGACATAAGACACACTAAGTACTATCAACGTGGAAATTTTTCCAACTGAGTAGATCTCTACTATTTAGCTAGTCCTGTGTAGAAGTAGCCAGAAGAAAAATGTGTGTTTCTGCTAGACACATGATTCTCATATCCATAGCATAGGATCAAGTGCTTTGTCTGATGGAGCCATATGAGTGTAGAAATTCTTACTGGAATATTGCATATGATTACCGAGTGTACTCCATTTATGTATATTTCCCTTCATCACCAATGAATGGATGGAATAGATCCTGAAAATCGTCAGATTCTCAGATGCAACCATAGATAGTGGAAGGTGGAAGTGATCATATATGTCCTCAATTGAGTATCACATGCTTCCTTAATTATGATACCTTGATACTTGGAGAAGGAAAATAATTTTGGGAATTGATCTTTGACTTTATTGTCTCTACACTTATCTTTCGATAATCCAATCGTTCCATAGCCAGGGATACTTTCAAATATGTCCCAATATGTGTCCCATGAGGATAAACTATCTCTCCACCAGAAATATCCAACATGAGCAGAGTTGAGTGGAGTATTATTGGAAGAACAATATGCATTCCCAACAAGTTCTACCTCGAGAATATCATGCGGATTCATGAACTTGAAGAAGTTTTCATTCGTAGAGAAGAGTTTTGCATTCTTAGATTCATAACACCAAGTACACATGCAACTTTGGGTTTGCAAACATTCTCCCATTGGACCAAGATTTTTACTTTTTTCTCAATATCATTGCTAGCTCACAAGAAACCTCTAGCCGAACCTTCAACTTGATCAGTGATGGTCAATGTAACTTTAAGTGTGCAGATTACAATATTAAGCATATACATGAATATGGTTATGATAGCCAGTAGTCTACCATCAGATGAGAGCATGGAGGCAATACCAAATAGCCTTCTGTCGATTCTCTTTATGATATTAATAAAATACTCTATTTTTTTGGCTTGGTGGTACCCATGGGCAAACCCAAGTAGATAAAGGGTAAGCTCTATGTTTACAACCAAAATATTTGATAAGTATGTGCATCTCTCAGAGGATATATTAACTGAGGCATGAAAGTTTTGGAGAAGTTCACTTTCAATCTAGAAGACGACGAGAATTCAATAAATAGATCTTTCGGCTCCATAAGATGTCCAGCATCACAAGGCATAATGATGAATGTATCATATGCATGCTGGATAATGGAATAACCTAATCCATATGAAGTGTCAATTGGGAGATTAATAATGCCTATATGCCAAGCATCATTAATAATGTACTGCAATAATTATGATGCGATGAGAAATAATAGAGGCGACAATGGATCACATTGCCTGGCACCCCTTCGCAAAGAATATTTTTCCATGGAATCCTATTGAGAAGGACTGATGTTGAAGCACTGAATAGAATATCTCAGTCCATTTAATGAATTTCTCACCAAAACCTAGTTGTTTCAACATGGTAGCCATAAGATTGTATACTGTATTCCACTTTTTTCAAAAGCTTTTTCAAAAAATCATACGCCATTTTTAAGAGTACGAAATGGGATAGTTTTTTTAAAAAAGAAAGGCATGAGATTTTCCTTAATTCATTGAATAATAAAAATAAATTGCACAAAGATCCAAGATCGAGCCTCCAATTTGATGAGCACCAAAGGCATGGAGCTCTTATTTTTGAAAACCGTGTCCCTGCTTTCATTCCAAATCTCCCAAAATACTCCAAGTTGGCCAATGCTTTTTATTGTTTCGGGGTATGCATGGACAATGTGAAGCCACCAAGATTCGACGTCTTGGACGAAACGGGATGGTGACACGCACGGAAAACAACCTCCACTCCACTCACTAGTACACTGTACACAAGTAGTACCTCGTTTCTACCAGCTGAGCTGCAGACACGTTTTCGAAGATAGATACTCGGGTCCAACGAGAGAGACGCAGTAAGCTTCCCGTACCACGGGGAGGCGGTCAAATTGCAGAGTTTCCAAGGAGGAGGGCAGTAGGATATGATTGACCTAAATTCGCCCCAGCGACGTCCAACAGCGCCGCCTGATTCCCGCCGGCTTTTTCCTCCGGCGGAGATTCCCGCCCACCAGCACCAGCACCAGGCCGGCGCGCGCACGATCAAAGTAGCATCAATCAGATCAATCAGGGCCGCGGAGAATATGGCGACGCGCGCCGAAGCGCGCCGAAGCGCGTCGGGAACCAGATGCCCTATCTATAGCTGTCACCTGTCGCTCGCTGCGTACCTTCCCCGCCATGCGCCATGCGCGCGCACACGGCCGGAGACAGAGACCGCACGGCGACGAACACCTCCGTCGTGGTGCGTGCTCAACTTGCCGCGTGCGCCAAGCGAGGCGAGCACTGGGAGCCTGGTAATGGGCTGAACTTTCAGGAAACTGTAGTACCAAGAGCACGAACGCGGGCCCGGCCCAGCTTGCCACCAGCAAGCCCCGCCCGCGTGTCAAGGTCTGGTTGCTGCTCACTCAACCAACCCACTACCACCCGACCTGGGTACGGCCGCGGCCCACCCATCTGCGCACGGGACCAGAGTTTTCCGCTGGTGCGCGCGACCGGAATGTGGCCCATCCGAGCGCCAGCTTCTCCCGCACTTGCGGCCCGACCCGCCTACCGACTTCCACCACCGGGACAGGAGCCTGACGCGACAGGGCCGTCTACCCGTGCGCGCGACACGCGTGCCACAACCTAGCGCGAGGTGCTCGTGCCGTGCTCCTGCGCACCACCTGGCCAAGCTTTCTATATTCCTCCTCCTTCTCCGATCGATGCTACACAGGTGTGGTCGGTTGCTTCGCCGAGATGAGTCGGTAGTTGCCCAGAGGTGGCCGGCACTGCCCGGTGGAACCGCCAGTTTCGTAGGATACTGCTCCTAGTGCTAGGAGGGCTTCCAAGACATGTTCGGTTTTTTAGATGAAGTTCAGTCAGATCATTGGGCGCGTACCCATGCTTCGTGTCACAGCCCGCAGGACCACTAAAGCACGTTCAAGTCAGACCCGTTAACTGTAGAATTGATCCACCTTCACCTCGCTCAAAATTAACAATGGTGTGTTCCTATAGAGCCATAGATGGAGGTGGCGCGAGCTCGTGCACTAAGACGAGATGAATTCGGCCACCATCCTGCGAAATTTCCCACCTCTATTTAGGAGTGGTACTGTCACCGTCAAATCCACCATTTCCCATCCTCGACCTCCTCAGCCCTTAGAAATTCATGGAGATGGCGGGAGCTTCCTCACCGACAAGCTCCTCTATCTCCGCGGCGGCGATGGTCGATGGCCTGTAAGAATATGGTAAATGTGTGAAGTTTGTTTGGTAGGAATTATTTGTAAGTGTGGCATTCTTAGAATTGTTCTTGACTCTTCCTCGATCTATATGCGCACAAAACTTCAATATTTTGAGAAGCTTCTCTGTCAGAGTTCCTCCCGGATAAGATTGTTGAGATCGTGAAGAACGGGAAAAGTTGTAGCCACAACTTGAGAGAAACCCAGTTTAATAAGGTTGTCAATGATGTACTTAACTTCACTAGGATCACATTTCCACTTTTGAGTTGTACCAACCACACCGGGAAGTGGAGAATGAGGTGGGCTCAAATATGCAAGCTAAGAGCATCTCCAGCCCCGTCCTCCAAAGCATCCCCAAACAGCGCCGGATCGAGCGTTTGGGGGACGCGTTTTCTTCGTGCCGCGTTTGGGGAACGTCGCTCCCCAGCCACGGCCCCCAAACTTTTTTTACATTAAAATACTTTTTTTGCATTTTCATTTCAATAAAGAGGAGGAACATTACACAAACTAATACATAAGTGGAACACAAACTAAGACATAGTTTGGAACATGGTTTCCACAAATTAAAATAATGCAAAATGAGGAAACCTAACTATAGTTGGCCTCACAGATTTCATATGTTGGCTGCCAAGAAAGAACACTCTCGTGCACTCTCAGTCACCCGAACTGGAAAATCCAGTTGGTAATGATAGCCATGTTGGTCCTTTGCAGGGAGAGCATAAAGAAACCTCTGTGACCATTTTCGTTGTGAAGAAAGAACACTCGGCGTGTTCAATCTTCTTCCTCTTCGTCGTTGCCGTGGTAGTGCTGGCCGCAGGACATGTCGTCGAACACCTTCACGCTCATCTCCTCGTCGCCTTGGTAGGACAATGTGAGCACGCATCCGGTATGAGGTCGTCGAAGAGCGCGAACTTCTCCCAGCCGTGCCCGTCGAAGAGCACGTCCACCGGCCACCGGCAGAAGCTGCAGCCAGCCTCTCGCGGCTGCTGCGCGGTAGGCTCATTGCCGGCGACGAACTCAGCGAACTTGTCCAGCAGCCTCTGGATGCCGAGTGGGTCACCATTGAGGACGACGATAAACTCGAACTCCCACTCCCCCTCGGAAGACGACGACGTCACAGGCGACGGCGACCGTGCAGCCCTTGCTGCTCCAGCATGGTCGCGGCCGCGTCCACAGCCACGGCCGCGTACTCGGCCTCGGCCTCTGCCTCTACCAGCCATGGAAAGACCCTCGACTCTTGAGATGTAGGTGGTTAGGGTTGGGGAGAGAGGCGCTAGGGTTTGTGTGTGAGGGACGATGCGAGAGCGCTCCTTTTTATAGGCCAGAGGGAGGTGGGGGAGCGGTGGCGCTCATTAACGCCGGCACGAAGAGCTAGGCGCGACGAGACGCCTCTATGCGTCTCTGCGGAAACTACACCCTCGTTGTGGGCCAATAACTTTCGTCGCGAGATAGGCGACAGTTAGGTTAAACTTGAATGGGCCAATGACGTGTCGGGCCCGCCACTCCCCGCCTCGCTTCTTGTTGTGTCTGTAGGATAACGTTGCATAGAAAACAAAAAATTTCCTACCGCGAACACGCAATCCAAGCCAAGATGCAATCTAGAAGACGGTAGCAACGAGGGGATATCGAGTCTCACCCTTGAAGAGATTCCAAAGCCTACAAGATGAGGCTCTTGTTGCTGCGGTAGACGTTCACTTGCCGCTTGCAAAAGCGCGTAGAAGATCTTGATCACGATCGCTTCCGGCGCCACGAACGGGCGAGCACCTCCGTACTCGGTCACACGTTCGGTTGTTGATGAAGACGACGTCCACCTCCCCGTTCCGGCGGGCAGCGGAAGTAGTAGCTCCTCTTGAATCCGACGGCACGACGGCGTGGTGTCGGTGGTGGTGGAGAAATCCGGCGGAGCTTCGCTTAAGCGTGCGGGATGTGGTGGAGGAGAGAGACCGCTAGGGTT
>NC_061510.1:48373300-48390046 GCF_022539505.1 Lolium rigidum | reverse complement strand
AAAAGAGATCATGTCGAAATTTCCCTAACTCACATTGCCTAACCCTAAGTGCAAAATGAGAGAGAACCTCGATCCCTCTTAGGTTTAGTTGCAATAAGGCGCGAAAATTTCCCCCGTTTTGCGATGAAATGCACATCCCATTTCTAAATCTACCCTTCGTTGTTCCTATGTTCTGGGTTATTACAAGGTAGCAAGGTGACGTAGCGGTGGTGCCATCCTCCGGAGACATGTAACGGTATTGAACCATGACGCATGGCGGCGGTGTTGGCGTTGGCAAGACCGTGACACATGCGGGCGAGAAGGGGGGCATTTAGCGAGATCACGTAAAAAAGGTAATACTGTGGTGTGGATAACCCTAAAATCTGGAACGTTGGATTACGATCCGGTGGTAAACACACACTAGTTGTTGGTACAACGGAAAGTAAAAGAAAATATTCCGAAAACATTATCCTATAACCAAACCACAACCAAGTGTAAATGGATAAAGGTTGAAGTGTGCATAGTACTAGTAGCATAGATAAAGACTAGAGTGGGGGTCAAACAATCAATTACCATAGAGTAGGAAATTATAGGCCGGAGCACGGCAGGGAAGGATGATAGTAGTAGCATGGCCGGACGAGCGGCCGCATCCTGGTTAATTAGGACGGCCCGCGTGGCACTGACTCGATGGGGAGCAAGGCCACACAGTCAGACGGACGCCTTTAAATGCCAGACCCGGAGAGCCCCCTTCCATCGCTCAGAACACAAACCCACACCACCACCACCTCTCCTCACTCCACGCTCCCCTCCTCCCTCGCATCACACACACCCTCGTCTCCTCCTCTTCTTCCTCCTCCCGTCAGCCCCGTTCCTGGCGCTACCATCTTCTTCCTCGCATGCGTTGATTCGATCAACGTACTTTTCCCCTCTCTAGATCCTTGGCCCAAGAATTGATAGGCCGGCGAACGAGGTGATCATCGTTCGCACGACGTCCCGGCCATGGTGCGCGGCGGCGGCAACCGCGAGGTGGAGCTCTCCGTGGGGGCCGGTGGCGGCGGCGGCGGCGGGGCGGGAGGCCTGGTGGAGCCACCCGTGCCGATCAGCCTCGGCAGGCTCGTCCTCGCCGGCATGGTCGCCGGCGGCGTGCAGTATGGATGGGCCCTCCAGCTCTCCCTGCTCACCCCCTACGTCCAGGTATACACACTCACGCATGCATCCAACCTCGTACATACAGCTTGCTGAGTATTCACGCGTGCGCCGTGAGGGCGGGCGTAGCTGTCCGTCTGTTGTCTCTGTGCATGTTCTACGTGCTCCCGGTGCTGCTGTGTCGTCGCACCGTCAGGACCAAAACCGTTCCACCGTTAGTTTTCTTGTTTTGCCTTTTGAAATTTGCACGAGATTACTCGGTGCTCTTCGCGTTTTTCTAATCTTTTAATTACTCTAACATGGAAAGGAGTTAGTACAGTACTAAATTTCAGAGAATTTTTTCTTAATTGTTAAGTGTGTATATTATACGTACGTACTACTCTAAAAATAAAAAGAGAAACGCTAGATCTAAGTTGACCAGTTTCCATTCAGGAAAACGTTCGATTTGACCCTGATGTCAGATTTGTTCTTTTCTTTACACTGGTTTTGGCCTTTTTCCGAACAGCTTTTGCCTCTGCATCAGCACGTATACGTGTGGCTAGATGTTTATCTATTTTCATTTTTTTCTGGATTAGAAATAATACAATATCTATTGGATGTGATGACCATGTATTGTTCGTATGATGATGGTTCTGGCCACATAGGAGTTTGCAGCTTCTCGACCCATCTTCTCGTTAAGGCTAGTATTAAGTGTCCCTCCCAACCTCTTCTTCTCTTTCCACCAGAAAATGGTTTGCTTCGATCTTCGGAGAAAAGCTTCAAACCTTTTTGAACAAAAACTACTGCAGAAGCACAAAAGTCCAAACATTTCTGTCTACTTCAGGACAAAATGGGATGACACATGTACTGTCTTCGTGTGATGAACCACGTACACTCATGTGTAGTTACTTCTTAATTTTCATGTCAGCATCAGTAATCAACCTGGCACATCATGCTACATGCCTTTCTTCTGTTCATACGCATGCTTTGCTAACATATACTAGTACTCCCCACATGCTGGAGAGATGGAACTGGATATATGTGGACGGTGGTCAATATGTGGTCGGTCTGTCGCGTTCCCTGTTTTCCGGGATAAACTGTAGAGTAGGATAAACAAAGACCACAAATTACGGTCTAAGTTTCAGTTATGGAAAAATTTTATACTCCAACTAGTCTTAAAATTGGTGTATGTTTTCTGTATTGATAGAGTATAAAAGGGTAAAAAGAGCCCAGGCGACGTCTATCCGTACGTACTTGCCCGTATGGAACAAAGTGTTGATTGATCAGGATGGTCCATATATATACACTTGTGATTACTAGCTAGGTCTGACCTGTGAGCTATTTCTGGATAGTAGTGTACAAGTTTATCCTAACCTTAGCCTTCTCGAGCCAAGTGCCGTTAGGATGGTCAGTGGATGTATGCATACATGGGCAATATAAATACAGTTTGACAATCACAGCCTAGATGCTCCAGTATTTTTCCTGCACGCATGTGAATGGTCAAACCAAAGAGAAACTACCAGTCCATACATATCCTCTGTGGCAAAGTTGCAAGATTTGCATGGGCAAATAAGGAGTAGATTAGGGTACCGGGCCTGATGAAGCTTCAAATTTTCATTTATTTATAAATTGGAAAAGTATGGAATATCTTCTCCTTCTAGTACTACAGGAAAGAAAATCCTTGGTGATCAGAACAATTAACAGCTTTGTGTGGACACTTGTGCCTTACTCCATTATAGTGACATCTAACTTCCATGATCTTAAAAAGATATACTAGGATTTTGACTGCCACATGCATGCACCTGCTGTTGTTACGTTTGCTATTGCTAGATCATATAGGAGTACTTTCAAGTTTCAAATTCAGTTACAACTTACAAGTGAAGTTGTTCACTTCAGTGCCAAGAAATTGATGGAATTAGAGCTGCCAATACTCCATATGCTGCTACTGACACTCTGAACTTCGTCATATTTGTGCAGACTCTGGGACTTTCACATGCCCTGACTTCATTCATGTGGCTCTGCGGCCCAATTGCTGGCTTAGTGGTAAGTAACAAGGCCAACTTGATTCTTTTAGACAAGCACAGGCTGATGCTAAAGCTTTTTAGGCTTAATTCATTGAACTGAAGTTTAGTACTTAGCCGCATCCTCTGCCCTGCAGGTTCAACCATGTGTTGGTCTGTACAGTGATAAGTGCACTGCCAGATGGGGAAGACGGAGGCCGTTTATTATGATAGGATGTGTACTCATCTGCATTGCTGTGAGAACCATTGTTCTTTACTAAGTTTCTTACGGTTCTTAAGTTCTCCTTTTCCTGATAAAAATCATACTTGTCTAGGTTGTGATTGTTGGCTTCTCGGCTGACATTGGAGCTGCTCTGGGTGATAGCAAGGAAGAGTGCAGGTGATCTGCTCGTTGCCTGATCTTGAACTTCAATAGAGTAGCTAGCATCTGACAGTTAAGAACTGGTAATGACATTTTGACGTGATACAGTCTCTACCATGGTCCTCGTTGGCACGCTGCAATTGTGTATGTACTTGGATTCTGGCTTCTTGACTTCTCCAACAACACTGTGCAAGTAAGTGGTTTTGTGCAAGTAGTAGTCCTGTTTAACAGTTTCGAAGAAGACGCTGCGATCAATCTGACATGAGTTTGCTATCGAATTTACAGGGTCCAGCTCGTGCTCTGATGGCTGATTTGTCAGGTAATCTTGCATGACATGATCATTTCAGAGTTTGGCCATGCTAAGTTAGTACCGCTAGTTATGAAAATCAACGGGATTTTTTATCTGATTTCCCTTATTTTGTTCAATAGGCAAGTATGGACCCAGTGCTGCAAATTCAATCTTTTGTTCTTGGATGGCGCTAGGAAATATCCTAGGGTATTCCTCTGGTTCCACCGATAAGTGGCACAAGTAAGCCAAATCTTGCGCATAAACTACATATGTCTCTTTTGTTTTGTTTGCGGTACAGTACTGACAAGTTACATATTGCTTGGCGAAACTTCATAGGTGGTTTCCCTTCCTTCGGACAAAAGCTTGTTGTGAAGCTTGCGCAAATCTGAAAGGCGCGTTTCTCGTGGCTGTGGTAAGTTTTATCAGCAATCAATAAATTTCAGAATGTGCAAATATCAATATGAGATATCCGCTTGCGATGATAAATGTGTCATTTCTAGATCAAATATGTTACTAGTGAAACTTATTCATTTTTCTTGTTGTTGTTGTTGCTGCTATCAGTTGTTCCTGTGCATGTGTTTGGTGGTAACTCTGATCTTCGCCAAGGAGGTACCATACAAACGAATTGCACCCCTCCCAACAAAGGCGAATGGTCAGGTTGAAGTTGAACCTAGTGGTCCGCTTGCGGTGTTCCAAGGCTTCAGGAACTTGCCTTCCGGAATGCCATCGGTGCTCCTTGTAACTGGCCTCACCTGGGTATGCAACAAATACTAGTAATCTACTCACTGCATGGTAGTATTCAGTATTTTGTTGAAGCTAACTTTGATTGCACTTGTAGCTGTCCTGGTTCCCGTTCATCCTCTACGACACCGACTGGATGGGTCGTGAGATTTACCACGGTGACCCCAAGGGCACCCCAGCTCAGATGTCGGCGTTCCAGGACGGTGTCAGGGCTGGCGCGTTCGGACTGCTACTCAACTCGGTAAGATTCAGTTGACAGCTCCTAGTGTCAAACCAACTCCGCTCCTGAACCTGAAGCTTCCTGACACTTAACCTGCAGATCATCCTGGGATTCAGCTCGTTCCTGATCGAGCCGATGTGCAAGCGGCTGGGCCCGAGGGTGGTGTGGGTGTCCAGCAACTTCCTCGTCTGCATCGCCATGGCCGCCACCGCCATCATCAGCTGGTGGTCTACCAAGGAATTCCATGAGTACGTCCAGCATGCCATCACCGCCAGCAAGGACATCAAGATCGTATGCATGCTCCTCTTCGCATTCCTCGGAGTGCCTCTCGCAGTAAGCATCGCATCGCAACGCCTCCACTTGGTCAGCACCACGTTTCGTTTCTGTTTCTGTTCTGACGAACGAGCGCTCCTCTTGCAACGATGCAGATTCTGTACAGCGTTCCCTTTGCGGTGACGGCGCAGTTGGCGGCAAGCAAAGGAGGCGGCCAAGGGCTGTGCACCGGCGTGCTGAACATCTCCATCGTCATCCCACAGGTGATCATCGCGCTGGGGGCGGGGCCGTGGGACCAGCTGTTCGGGAAGGGCAACATCCCGGCCTTCGCCGCGGCCTCCGCCTTCGCGCTCATCGGCGGCATCGTCGGCATATTCCTGCTGCCCAAGATATCCAGGCGCTCGTTCCGGGCCGTCAGCACCGGCGGTCACTGACCGCGCCGGGCGCCTGCCTCACCACGGGCGAAAGCTCGATGGTGCAGGCCGGGCGGTTCCAGCTCGCATGTGCCAATTTTTACATAGGCTTAAAAATAGGTGGCTCTCGCTTCAAGACTCCGTAGAGCAGAATAAAAATGTGAGGAACCGTATGTTTGTGTATGTGTACTAGTGTGTGTAACAGAACGGTGAGAGGGGAATGTGGTCATCCATTACCGGCTAGGTGGTCTGTGAAGGCTATGTGGCCGTCGGATTTGGATCGGAGCGCCCTTAATGAGGCCAGGTGTCATCCTTGTGTTGTGACTTGTGTGTAGCAAACCAAGGTTAACCGAGTAAAGGGAAAAGAATGGATGGTGCATTTTCAGCAACACAAAACCTTTGTCCGGTCCACTCACTCAGCAGCCATGTTGCCTACTTCCCTGCTCTGTTTTGGATGGCCCATAGTTGGTATCGGATAATCAGGCACTAATTTCTGATTAATTTCAAAATATTAAACTTTTTTTAGTTGCTCACCACATCTGCCACATGGTTCAAAATATTAAACTTAATTAACGCTAATAGCAACTGTACATATGCTGTAGGGATTAAATCCACCGTCCGCTCCAATCCAAAGGCCCTCCTTCACCTCCCTTAATTAGGTAAAACACCTCGTCGACTCTGCAGAAACGCTAAGAGCAGGTCTAACAGACCCCGTAAAAGGGGCAAACCCGTATAATAACCGCCGATTTGACGGTTTCGGCTCTACCCGGCCGTCTAGCACGTCCCGTAAAAACGGCCCCCGCATCGTTTTTTGCTGTTTTCGAGTACGGGGCGGGTCGTCGCCCCCTACTTGTGCGGGGTGGGAGCGGGGATAGTGGGCGAAACCAGTATCGCCCACTCCACTACGCGCGAAGCATTTCGCTGAAGCCAACCGCCGCCGCCGCCGACCGATCTCCTCCCCCGCGCCCTTCCCGGCCGGATCCCGCCGCCATGGACCGTCCGCAAGAGCCGCCTACCGCAGGCGGTACACCTCCTTCGGGCGCGGTGGCTGATGTCCCCGTCGGAGGTCCGCCGACCGCCGGCGTCGTGTCGGCCATGATCGCCTCCACCATCCCGTCGAAGAGGAAGAGGATCCCGAAGCAATTTTTCGAAGCACCTGCGGCGGCCGCCGATTCACCGGGCGAAGCGCCGCCGGGTGCCAAGAAGGCGGGCCGGATGAAGACCAAGGCGGCCGGGCCGAGGGGCGTCGCGCCGGCCAAGGTGCGGACAAAGGCAATTAGCCGCATCGGCCTCGCGCCTCCACCGCCCTCCAAGGTCACGACCCCTCCTCCGTCCGTTCCGGACGTTGCGCCGCCCGCGCCGCCGCCACCCACCATCGACGTAGACAAGGTGTTCGATGTTCAGTCCACAACATCCTACTTGGACATGCTCAACGAATCCGCGGTGAATTTGGACGCCGGTATAGGTGCATTCGATGGGGAGTGCAACGTTGAAGACTTTGATGACGAGGAGGAGGATGAGGGTGACGAGGAGGAGGTGGTTGAGGTTGATCCGGCTGCCGCCGGTTCTTCGTCGACGCCGAAGCCACGCACGGCGAACTACGGCCGAGATCGAAGACGCCATCTTGGTCCGTGCTTGGAGCAAGGTGGGGATGGATGCGTGCACCGGAGTGGACCAAGGCGGCAAGCGCTATTGGCAGCGCATTGAGGATATGTACCACCAGCTGAAGCCTCGCACGAAGAGCATGGCGGACAGATCCTACCGCTCCCTTGAAGGCCGATGGAACATCATCAAGCCGTCTTGTTTTCGTTGGAGTGCTGCCATGGATCAAGTGGCCGACAACCCTCCTAGTGGATGCGTGCCGGAGGACTATGTAAGTTTTCCTTGTGTTGATGATGTGGAAACATCACAAGCTATCCATATTATGTGTTGATGATGTAGAAACATCCCGTCATACTATTTTTGTGCAGCCCAAGTATGCTCAACAACGGTACAAAGACATGGCCGGCTCGAAGAACAAGGAATTTCAGTTTCAACATTGCTTTTCCATCCTTCAACATCTTCCTAAGTGGAAGTTGCGGGACAACGAGCCAAAGTGCAAGAAGGAGGCACTTCTCACCATGGATGATGAAGCGAGAGGACATGAGTGGGAGAAACACCGGCAAGCCCGAGGGCAACAAGAAGGCCAAGGAGATGGTTAAGGTAGAACTTGAAGCAGCTAGCTTCCGGGAGAAGTTGGATCAACTCATGAAGTCCAAGGAGGCATTGACGATGAAGACGTTGGAGACCAAGCTCCTCATCACCGACAAGAAGAGTGAGGTGAAGCTTGCGAAGGTGCAAGCAAGGAGGGAAGATGCCAAGTTGAAGGCCGAGCTTGACATGAAGATGATCGCAGCCAAAGAAGCCAAGGCCATGAAGGAGCTCTTGGCCGAGGAGAGGGAAATCATGATGATGCGCACCGACGGCATGGACGAGGATCAGCTGGCGTGGTGGAAGGAGACCAAGGCGGACATCATTGCGAGGAAGAAGGCTGCGCGTCAAGCTCGTGATCAAGGTGAGTCTCCGGCGAGCGGTGGCGCCGGTGGTGATGGATCCGTTGATGGTTGATCACATTTGGGAATTCCGTGGCTTGAACATTGCCTATGATCGTGTTGTGATCGTGTTGTGATGTTAAAACTATGAATTATGCATCACATATTTTGGATGTGTTATGTTTGATGTGAAATTGTTGTGCAAATTGCTGTTAAAACCCTGTTTTGAGGGGCCGGAAACTCGGACGAGCTAGCAGAGCCCGTATCCCCACCCCGTAAAACAGGGATACGGGCTCTGCTAGCTCGTCCGAGTTTTTGGCCGGCGAAAACCGGATACAGGGCCCTTTACTCGTGTTATACGGGGCGAAAAAATACGGGGCCTGTTAGACATGCTCTAAGAGCATCTCCAGTCGCGTCCCCCAAACGATGTCCGGACAAAGCGCCGGATTAGTCGTTTGGGGGACGTCCGGACAAAATTTCCGTTTGGAGAAGGTCCCTTCTCTAGCCACGTCCCCCAAACGCGACCTCCAAACAAAAAGTAAGTGTAAAAGTCGTGTTCGGCGTTCCCGGTAGAGACTCTATACACAGGGGATGGGCTAGGGACGCCGGACAACATTTGGAGCACGTCCGGACCGAAGCGGCCTTTGGGGCACGCGACTGGGACGTTTTTTTGACCGGCGTCCCCCAAATCTCTTTGGGGTACGCTTTGGGGGACGCGACTGGAGATGCTCTAAGGAAACCATTGACGGGCGGTTGTAGTTCTCAGGCTTCTCGCGCCGGCCCCCACGGCAACAGTGTCGTGGAGCCTTCCCGCCTCGCAGAGGGGCTGTTGAACGAAGCGTAGCACCACTCTTGATGTTGCCGGACCTGCAGCAATTTATACTAATTTTGCAATCCTTTGCCCAGGATGTGTTGTTTGTTGCATCGAGAGACCCGAATCCTTCACTGCTACTTTCTTCTCGATGTCCAGCTAACATATGGAGCTCTGGCTTCACAAACCTATAATGACGATGGCTCCTTGAGGTTCTTGTGCTCCAATAGATCAGTACTGCTGTGCAGCTTATCTACGAGCTGGGTGAACTACGCGCAGACAACCAATCTGGGAGACGCGGGGAGCATGAGGACGGCCATGGCGGCTCTCCAGCGTGGGCCCTTGTGTTAATAACAAAATTAATGGAGATGAAGGAGGGCCTTTGGATTGGAGCGGACGGTGGATTTAATCGCTACAGCATACGTACAGTTACTGCTCAACTGTAGAGGAGCCGAGCCCAATGTGATAATCAACATGAATAGTATTAGTGTAGCGAAGAAACAGTAAACAGATTACCGTATCCATCAACATTACTAGCGGTCGCAACGATTAATATTTTTTTGCCTTTTTTCCAGTGCAGTTTGCACGCTTTGGCCTGTTCTTTGAAAAATTGTCAACCTCTCCATACGTAAAGTAGCTTAGTTGTTTTGTTCATCTCCTTCTTATTTAAGTTAGTAGTCTTCATAGGCTTGTTGAAAACGGGTTTGCTGTTCCCTTTGTTCTTCCATAGGATTTCTTCTGGACCACATTGACGCTAGACTGATTCTCTTCTTTCTTAGTAGTATCTTTAACTCGAGCGTTCTCCTCAACATCAGGAGACGCTATCAGTGTTTTAACTGATATCTCGTGTCTATTGTGTTTAACAATTGTGGCAAAGTTCCTCCATGAAAAAACAACTTTGCAACAATGCATCCCACCACAAACTTAGCACAAACTTGTCAGGTGGCACACGATTAAGGGGTTCAAGTTATTTCTCAATGCATTGTATCTCATTAGCTTGTTCAACTACAAATGGATGTTAACCATCCAGAAGTTATGGAAAGTCTCCATGATGTTCCATTCACTATCTGCATCAGTTGCGCAGAATTTTCCATTTAGTGCATCTCAGAGCTCTTTTTCGTCTGTTATGTGCATGTATACATAATACAGACGATAGCAAGATCACCTCAAAACGCATCCAACGAAGACAGTATCGGTTTCCTTAAAAAAATTATGAGCATCATCAGATATAGCTCCAGCAGGTTTACCATTAATAACTGTGAATACTTAGGAGCAGTAAGCCATAACGTGGCCTTCATTTGCCACTTCTTAATTCGCAACGTTAAACTTGTCTGGCCTCGACGCATCAGCAAAACCAGCTATAGTTGTCTCAGAAAATTGCCTACAACTAGGATTTGGATTGTTGAATAATTAGGTAATATTTTTATTATTAATTCTAGAATAATAAATATGACGACATCAACTATTATCATGTGAAACTCGGACATACTAGATACTCCAATCAACATGAAAAAATAGTACAACATACAATGCAACATCCTTGACTAAATCGAAGATTGGATCAAACAGACTATAGTACACACACAGCCGGTAGATGATCCGTGATGGAGACTTTGAGAAGACGCGCAAAGCGCTTTCCAAAGACATGCTCCCCCATTCACCGGTTGAAAGTTCAATGTCGATAACCTAGAGGGAGGGGGTGAATAGGTTCTACAAAATTTTCCTTGACTTGTTTACAATTTTAGGCTATACGGATAAATAAAGTGTCCTAATGCAAACTAAGTGGAGCACCCTACATGGCAAAAATACATATATCAAGAACTTAAAGCTCGATGGCTATCATAACTTAAATAAGTGAAAAAAATAACAAAAGCATGCAGAGATGAGGATGTATCCTCATGTTCACTTCCTTGAGGGGAAGCTAGTTAACGTTGGAGATGTGCGGTTACTACGAAGGCTCACCTTCTTCTCCGTGAGCTTCTTCCGCGAAGTAGGTGACGAGGGAACACCTCGCCAATGCCTACATATTGTAGACTTGGGTTTCGGGAGAAAGCGACGATGGAGATTCCGGGAGCGAGATTAGGCACACGACGTACCCAGCTTCGGGTCCCCTCGGTGGAGGATCCCTACGTGCTGCTAGCAATCCAGTATATGATCATAGATGTGTTTACAGGGTGCCGCCGTAGGCAGAGCTATGTTGTCTATCTATTGTCCCCTCTTCTCTCGGGTGCCCTGGCTGGCTTTATATATGCAACCAACCTAGGGTTTTACAAGAGTCCTAGTTGACTACTTCTTCGGGTTGCCTTGTTGGGCCTTCTCCATATTGGGCCGAGCCGATCCAGGTATACCAATAATGGGTACCCGAAGGGTATGCCCATGTCGATAGCCCCCGAGTTTATAGGGAAGTCGAAGACTTGCGTAGAAACTCCAAGCATAACCATCTCCGAAGTCGAAGAAATACAAGGCGAGGTCCATGTCATAGATCATGTGTAGCGTAGATGATGTCGACGATTCTTGAAATTATCGGGTGCGCGGCGGCGCTCCCGATGGGAGTAGCCCCGAGTCTATGGGCAAGTGCTTGCACTTAGGCATAGACTCAAGTTGTACTACTCGATGAAGAACTTAACTATATTTCTGGAAGACTTGATGAAATCCATATGCTCCCGATGGGAGTAGGCTCCACTCGAGTCGTAGAATCGAGTTGAGTCTACAAACCTTAATTGCCGTAGATGCTGTCGAAGTTATCTTTCTATCGGGCGCGCGACCAGCGCTCCCGATGGGAGTAGCCCCCGAGGCTACAACCAAGTGTTTGCACTTGGGTGTAGGCTCAACTTGCTTTTAATCGACACCACAATTTTTCATCTTTCATGTATCTTATTGGGAGGGTGAACAATACTCTCGATAAGAGTAGCCCCCGAGCCTATGGGCAGGTGCTTGCACCTAGGCATAGGCTCAAGTTGTACTACTCGATAAAGAACTTGGCGCAGCCCCTCTTTTTATCGACTCCAGGCCGTTGCTATTTTTATTTGACATCCATATCTATATTTACAGGGATAATGGTAATTGGGGCTAGTTCATCTGACGGATCAGGTACTAGTTAACTGCTCTAGTGGCAATCCGCAAAAACCTACTTCAAGATCACGTCCCTGGACATGATCCCGGGATAATGGTGTTAACTCGACAGGTGCCGCTTAAGGTCTTACCATCTGTCGAGCCCCAGTCATATTTTATCGGGTCCACAGCGCGTCCGCTGGGATATTTCTTCACATCTGTTGATGTGGAAAAAAGTAGCAGAGCGCAGTCTTTGGCGATGCCACGCCACACGGACGGACCCGGGGTCTTACCTTCGCAGAGTTTTGCGGCATTCAGAGATTCTTCGCGACTTTGGCGCTCTGAGAATATTTTGTCAAGTGCCTTGTTCGGCTGATGCAATGACCCATTTTGCGGGTTCTTCTATTTTTCTCTCGGGGCTTGATAAGACAGCCGAATATATTGGTTCTTCTATATTGTCGGGTACATCACCGATGCTCTTGCTCGGAACAATATGACGAGTCAATGAACCCGAAGATTTGTCCACCTCCCTTTTTTTTTGATGAAAATTTCGTCGAGTTCCTCCGTCAGGAAAATTTCTTCGGGTCCTCCTTGAGGAAAATTCTTCGAAACCTCCTTGAAGATAATTTTTTGGGATCTGCTTGAAGATAATTTTTCGGGACCTCATTGAAGATAATTCTTCGGGTCCTCCTTGAAGATAATTCTTTGGGTCCTGTTCTTTCTTGAAGACAATTTCGTCGAGTTCTCCCTGTAGACAATTTCGTCGGGTTCTCTCTTATATACTTTGAAATTTGCTATCTCCTGCACAAATAAACAAACTTTTTCTATCTTTTCCTTGACTCTCTTTTTCGCATGCGGTGTCAGATGCTCAGATTCGATGATATGTAAAGTGAATATATGCCGCGCAGCCCCCAACTGTCGGGTGCGACGAAAGTAAACGATAATCAACTTTGTGCAAAATAAAAGAACACTTAGCTTTTTGGACACGACGAAGTCGATGCATGATGAAGTCTTCGAGTGTAGATAAGAAATCTTGACAAAGTAGAAACCACCAAATAGCAAAAGTGGATGCCGCGAAATTGTTGATGAAGAAATAGCCGAGCCCCCGAGCGCTGCTGGGGTGATATCATGATTGTTGTTTAGACGCCGTGTCACAGTTGTTACTCGGGGCGAAGTCGTTGTCGAGCCCCCGAGTATTATCCGTGTCGCCGAAAGAAGGCCATTAAGGATGAAATACTGAAGATGAAGTCCGAGATGAAGTACTTGAGATGAATCCATACACCATCAAATATGAATCATATATTGAAGATGAATCCGCCGATATCATAGGCTATGAATCCATTGACCCAAAAAATCCATTAATAACCATAGAAGATGAATCCGTTGATATCATAGAAGATGAACCCATTGAGCCGAAGAAAATAGTTCCAGTAATAACCATAGAAAAATGAATCCATTGACCCGGAAACACATCGGGTAATATTGTATAAGAGTAAACCAGTAATAACCCAAAGAAAACCAATCCAGTAATCTGAAGAGAATAAATCCACTGAGCCGAAGAAGATAAATCCACTAAGTCGAAGAAAATAATTCCACTGAGCCGAAGAGAATAATTCCACTGAACCGGAGCAAATAATTCCACTGAACCGGAGAAGATATATCCAGAGCCGAAGAAAATAAATCCACCAAGTAACCGAGTATATTTGTGGTAACGAAGTAATGGCACACCCCAGTGTTGGGTGAATTTGCTCTAATGATATAATGGTGCGGCTCCCGAGTATACGGATGTGGCGAAAGTAAATAATAACTGACTATTTAGAAGAGTAACACTTAGCTTTTTTATCATGTACGACGGAGCTGTCGTGGAAGTAGGTCACCCGGCATACGGAGTCGATGTAACGGACGCAGCCGATGTAGTGGAGCCGTGCTGCGTTTAGCCGAAAATATTCGACAAGGTGGAAGTATTCGGCATGGAAGAGAGAATCGTCGAGTTCGCGGTGGCGAGCCCCCGAGCATGCGACTGTACACCGCGAAGTCGTCGAAACTTGTTCCGATCTGTAGTTATATTACGGCGCAAAAAACTGTGCGCAAATAATAGTACGGTATTTGGCGAAATAAACTTTGCATAACTAGAAATATAGCACCTGGTTTTTGCGTCGGATGGCAAGTCGGATACGTTGAAGTAAATTTTCTTCGGATGCTGAGCGCGGGCCTAGCTTGGAGAAGGCTCGATCGATTTGTCACTTTGCTTAAAAAGATCAACTGCAAGTTTAGCCATTGCCATCTTCATGTGCAAGTCGCACTGCACGTCACCACCGCACCAATCCGACGAAATTCATGCCAATTTCCTGTTTCGTCTCAAACAGTATATTCCCTCGTACACAGTTTGATTACCAAAAACATTAGTATGGAGACAACTTCAAACAAGGCAATGGAGATGTGCGTGGATTTGTGCACCCGGTAGTTTAGTCAAAAAGGTACGGAACAAAAAAATATGGAGAGAGCATGTTACCGATCTTTTCCAGAAACCATGATTTTTGTTGATCGCTTCTTGCCGCAAAGCATCCGTATTCATTGCCGGCTTAACAGAAACAGTATCACATACCTTACTCTTGTCGGAATACTGCTGCCGCTCTCTGCCAGATTAGATCCAAAATTTCTGATTTTCCGGTCTCATTCATGACGCTGCCGATGAACTCAAAATTCCGAGGGTTGTTGATGATGGAGTGTCCCGCCCGGATAACGAAATCCAATCGCCGCGCTTCCCACAGACGGCGCCAATTGACGAGGGAACACCTCGCCAATGCCTACGTATTGTAGACTTGGGTTTCGGGAGAAAGCGACGATGGAGATTCCGGGAGCGAGATTAGGCACACGACGTACCCAGCTTCGGGTCCCCTCGGTGGAGGATCCCTACGTGCTGCTAGCAATCCAGTATATGATCATAGATGTGTTTACAGGGTGCCGCCGCAGGCAGAGCTATGTTGTCTATCTATTGTCCCCTCTTCTCTCGGGTGCCCTGACTGGCTTTATATATGCAACCAACCTAGGGTTTTACAAGAGTCCTAGTCGACTACTTCTTCGGGTTGCCTTGTTGGGCCTTCTCCATATTGGGCCGAGCCGATCCAGGTATACCAATAATGGGTACCCGAAGGGTATGCCCATGTCAGTAGGAGCCCTTTTTACTATGTGAAGACCTTTGGGAGGCCTTCGACCCCGTACAAACTTTTCGGCTCGATCACAAGTTGGTCGCTCCAGTGACCGCTACCGCCTAGGAGTACTCAACCTCTAAGAGTAACAAGATAGGAGAGGGAAACTTGGTACAATGGTTCAAATAAAAAAGTTTATGGTTGATAGAGAGAGGATGAAGAGATGTTCGAGATGCACGAATCAACTCTCAAGTTCGTTGGACGAATATCGCAGATCAAGAATTTGTTGTGGGGAATTGCAATGGAGTTCTTGAGGCCTTTGAAATAGATCTAGATCAATATAAATGGCAAAGGTAATTGATCTGAAATTTTGGATTGCCTTATATGAAGGAAACTAGCCGTTATAGACAAAAACATGCAGGAAAAGAAAGACGGCCGGTATGACTGGATCTAAGCCCGTTTATACTGGCTGGGCTCTCTTTTTGGCAAAGTGGCAAGGCAGAAAACAAAGAGCATGGATTTTGGCCCGTATGATCGGCCTGCGCACAGCCATAACGGTCCATGCGTTGAGCAGCGAGAAAGAGCAGGGCGAGACAACGGGAGGTGCTATACACCACCCTGGTCGGTGCGGACCAGGCACCGCACCCCCCAGGGTGCCTGTTGGGCCGGCCCAGTGACGTTTGTTTTCGTTTTTTTCTGTTTTTCTTCTTTTCTGCTGTTTCATTTCTTTTCTTTTTTAAAAACTTAAAATACCAATGTGAAATTTTTTCGGAAAAACAAAAATTCCAAAAAATTTATATTTTCGAAAAATTGTAAGCATTATTTTCTTATTTTTTATTTTTTTATATGAACAATTTTTGGATTTGAACAATTTTCGATGTGAACAAATTTTAAATTTGAACAAATTTTACATTTGAACATTTTTTAAATTTGAACAAATTTTTAATTTGAACATTTTAAAATTTTAAACAATTTTTGAATTTACACGAATTTCATATTTGAACGGTTTTTAAATTTGAACGGTTTTCAAATTTGAACGGCTTTTAGATTTGAACGGTTTTCAAATTTGAACATTTTTTTTTCAATTTGAACAATTTTTAAAAATTAAAATTTTTGAAACTAAAAAAATATAAACAAAACCGAAAACAAAAAAAAGAAAAGAAAACAGAAAAAGAAACCAGAAAAAAAAGCAAAAACGAACTGCACAGGCTAAACAGATCCAAATGGGCCTGGCCCATATCCGACCAGGGGGTGTGCGGTGGCCAGTAACCACCGACCTGGTCGGTGTATAGGTTTTGCCGAGACAACACCTGGCGAGGAAACTGAGGAGAGGAGAGAGGACACGCGGGCAGCGCGAGTCGTGGGTGCGGCTTGCGAGGAAGTCAACGAGACAACGAGGCAGGGAGCGAGGCGTGTGGCTGCGTGTGTGGCGTGTGTGGAGGGAGCAGGAGCAAGCGGGAGCAGCGCACGCGACACATAAATCCAGCGGAAGAAAAAAGAAAAAGGAGCGTGTGTTGGTTTTTCTGTTTCTTTTTCTCCTTCAGATTCGAAAATTATTATGATTCAAAAAATATTCAAATTTGAAAAATGACCATATTCGGAAATTCGAAAATTGTTCAGATTCGGAATTTGTTCAAAGTCAAAATTTGTTCAAAATAGACATTTGTTCAAATTTGAAAAATGTTCAAAATTTAAAAATGTTCAAATTAAAAAATTCAAATTTGAAAATTGTTTAAACTTAAAAATAGTTTAGATTAAAAATTGTTCAAACTTAATTTTTTT